>NC_080719.1:12822500-13122500 GCF_019097595.1 Hemibagrus wyckioides
TTCATTTTTTTCTTTCTTTCTTTCTGAAGTTCCTCTCTTTTGAGTAGCAGTGTAGTATGCTGTAAATGCAAAGAAATGAACAGATCTTGTAGGTTGACAATGCAGACAAAGGCTCCGGCCTGTCCTGCTGTTCTTCTTTAAAACACGAACACTAGGCTGTGAATAGGAGAGAGACATTTCAATACCAGTGCAGTGTTGAGAGAGAGAGGCAGGGTCCAGGCACAAACAAGTTCACCAAGCTATTAAACAACCTGAGCTGGCAATTAAAACTTGCCTGTCTAATAAGATGCTGTAGATTTGTCTGTAGACTCGGTGATTAGTACATGAATTTGGTTGCAGATAAGTGTCTTTAGTCCTCTGTGTTTTAGGTGTTGCTTTGGTTTTCACACACACACACTCTCAATCACACATATGACATAAACGAGTATCATACACAGGGTGGAGACCAGAGTTTCCCACATGTGGTTAAGCCAACAGATGTCTTGTGTACTATACTTTTAGCTACAACTGCTGATGGAAACCAAATATCTTCTGACTTCATGAAGTTTCACACTATTGCACATTTAACTAGCATCATCATTGTTATTGTATTACACTTTTCAGTTAAAGCATGTTTGAAAATAACATGAATTAGGCTGATTTAGTAATACTCCACTTACCAACCACAAATGCTTTATAATCCTTAACAAAAAGGTTTACAAACATTACACAACCTGAGCTGGCAATTAAAACTTGGCTCTCTAATAAGGAACCGTTGCATGGTTCCTTAATGAGACATACTAAGACCTGAGACCTGCTTGTTAAAAATGTTTTACACAGACAGGCTATAAAACTTTTTTTCAGAGTTAATATATACTACAATCATCTTTGCAAACATTTTTTATAGGTAACTACAACCTAGTGTAATATTCTCCAGACTGTATGTCACTATTCTTTGAGAAAAGTCTGTAGTGTACAAGTTACACTAGTTTAGTTCTTCTTTTTTCTTTTGTTCATTTAGAGCTCATGGGCTTGAGTATTTAGCTTGTCATCATCCTAATCCATATACAGTCATTATATATAACCTAAGCTTTTGTTGGTCAGATGACTTGATTCTTGTTTTTGCTAGATGCATGACTATGAGCTTTAAAATGTCTTTAGTACTAATCAGCATTTTTGTCTTATAATCTTATAGACCGTAACTGATGCTTTCTATCTGTAGTGTCTGTAAAACAGCTGAGGATGTTGTTTTAAACTATAAGCACTTCGAATCAGGCCCAAGAACACCTTACCTGTAATAAATTACTGTAATGCATGTTCTATTTTGCTTTTATTAATCAATGACAAAAACTGTTATCAAAATCCACCGTTTCATCAAAAAATTAATTTATTAACTATTCTTACACCATGCAGTGTAGTCTCTTAACAATAAGCTGTGGAGAAGAAAACTATGGTTTAATAGTCTATAGCTACAAGTAACAGTTTTCTGCCATTGGCTAATAATTTAAATATTAGATGTCATTGAGCTCCTGAAACACAGGTCTGTCTCACTGAAGTCAGCATACAGGAAGATATAACTGTTCTTAATAGAATTTGGGGAAGTGTTTGAAAGTCCAGGAAAAATATTGAGTGTTTAGGAATCATCCAACTGCTGCATCTCATCACATTTGCTTGTCTTGTGTTTGGCTGATTGTTCCTCTGGCATCATGTGTCATTTTTGTTCAGGGAGGTCGTGCACTGTGACGGCTCAGCAGGAATGTCTGTGGTTTCTGTAGTTGGCTTGTAAGATGGACAGTCTGGTGATTGAAGAGCTGAAGCATGCGTTCTCCAGCTCCCGGAGATCAGCTGGCATGGGAGAAGGCTTAATATATTTTTTGAACCTTTTTTAGAGCCATTTTAAGACTTTATCCATGATCCAAACAGTCTTTAGGATGTGTGTGTATAGCAAAAGCTTTGTGTGTGTGTGTGTGTATTAGCTGGACATATGCAGAAAGCTCCTGCTGTTATGACCCTGATCTTTCCAAAGTGCTGCTTAATCACTTTAAGCCCTCGCCCAGAGCCAGATGATTGGCCTGAGGGAGGAATATTAACATAAATGAACATTTGTGTTAAGCCAAACCCATGAAGATGGAATTATTCCGCTGTGATCAGAAGTGAGGTATTTAGCACTGGCTAGGTGGAGGTAATGTGTCCGTACGTAAAACGTATTTATTTATTTTTTATCTGAGTGCCTAACAAACCTTGCTTTGAGGGGTGGAAAAGGTTTAAATGAGTGGATTTAGCTCACAAGTTTGAGAACCTGTTGCAGAGAATAGATCTCTTTCAGCTGAGATTTATACACAGACATGCTGGATGTTTACAACAGGGTTTATGCAAGGGCTTTGGGAGGGTCTGGATATGTATGTTGTGGGAAGTGTTCATGGTCGGACGAGATAGGCACACGCCACACGCCGCTCAGTGCCAGCAGCAGCTCCGGTTTCTCTAATGACAGGCTCCCCAGCTGGATCTTTTGAAATGTTTCAGTTTCCAGCTTAGTCGGCTTTAGCTAATGACCATGTTCAAGGCTGCACTTGTAATCTACAGCTCTCCCTTCTTAAAAAAAAAAACAAAAAACAAGGCAAGACCTCCGTTTCAGAGGTTTCACAGAAGGGGCCTTTATTTTTAGTCACTCAATATGTTTAGACATTTTTGGAGAGTCAACTACAAATCTGAGAGCACAGTTTCAGAAGAGTGAACACTCAGCTTTGATTTCCATCAGTCTTTCATGCAAGCCATAATAATGGCACCCAGATACCTAATTTTACATCCAACATTTCTGTTACATTTGAAGTCGAAAGCTGTATCTACACAGTGCTTTCTCTTGGCCGTTTCTTGGTTCATATTGACTTTGGGTAGCTGAGAAAGACAACAAATATCGTGTATCAGCTTTAAAAGAAAATGCAATACTTTTAGGAAAGAAATGTCAGTGTATTGATTGTAAAATAATCCATCAATAATAAATCAGTTTCCAAGAATGTATCTTGAGAATCACTAAAGAATATTTTTAGAAAAAGGAGAGTTGAGCTGCCACTTTAGCCTCTCATGGAGAGATGTGGTAAAGTAGCAACAGAACTGTCAGCAGGTCCAGACCCTGTTCGTTGTGTGTTTGTTCATTAGTTTGTCTGAGTAAGCTCCTCAGGGAGTAACATGCTTTGAATGTGTGATGCTTAACAGTGACTCATCTACAAGCACAGGAAGTCTGGAACAATACTTTGATGTCAGAGCTCCTAGGTCCCCTCGTGTAGCGCTTTCCTGTTTTCATTCTCAAACACAAGAAGAGTAGAGCTAATGTAAAGTGCTGAACGTCCGTGTTGAATATAAAGAATTCAGATCGAGTCAGTCATGAGTAATTGTGCTATAGGTAAGGAATAAATCATTCTTGTGCTGTTGTTGGCAAATCATAAGCGATGGAGTGGTATGGAGATACTGTTTCCACCATTTGACACCCCCCCCCACGTTATTATAGGTTATAACTCAATGTCTTCAAGATTTTCCAGTGACAAAAAACCTTTTACATTCAATTACACGGAAGAATCCTTCAATAAATGGTTTCTTGGAGAAAACGTCTTCATATCACCAATTACACCTCAATGCAGTTACAAACCCATGTATGTAGAGTGGCAGTTTGCTGTTACTATAGAAACAACCGTATATTATAACAGGTATATGATTGGCAGCTGCCCTGCTGTTAATCAACACTTTCTTAGCAGATTATTGAAGCAGAAAATATATTTTATATATCTACAAAAGTCTATAATGAACATGCATTATTTTTAAACCTGTGCAATATGATGTATCAGTATTGTGATATACTGACGTCATGGTGCACTTTTATTAATATTAAATAACTAAACATTAAAGTTTCTTTTGTACATATTTTTAATGTTTTTTATTCTTTTTGTTTTTTTAGCAAAACAAAATATTTTAAAGCACATTGCGTAAAGTATTTAAAGCTTTTTTCTTTTTTTTTTGCCTAATCGCCCACCCCTGTTTAACCCTAATAAGGAGGTCTAAAAGCACATACTTACATGTGCAAAAATTGTAGCACATCACTAATGTGATTCCACTACAGTGAGGTTACTAGGAAGAACTGCTGAGCTCATGAAGTCTTATAGATTACATAAGAAAGTTGCATGACCGCTAATGCTCACAGAGCTGGTTTGATCTGAGAGCCATTAGCTGCAGTCATCCAGTGTCTGTACAGTGTGTGTGCTGTATTTCAGGAAGATCTCTGCTCTGCGTGATATTGAGAAATGAAAGATGATAAACGGATGAATGTAATGAGGTGGAAATATTTTTGTTTGCTGCTGATTTGTCCCAAGATATAGAGATGATGATTAAGATAAAGTAGATCTGAGGCAATAGGTCACTGCTTAGGCTAAAAGCAAAAGCAAGCCTGTGTCAGGGATGAAGGTCTGACTGGGGTTTAAGTGAAATGGGGTAAAACAGAATAGATGAGGGGAGAAAAAACTAGGCCAAAACCAGAAACCCTCTAATGGCTCCCATATGCATTCGTGGTTGAGGGTTGAGGGTTTGGGAAGGGGAGAGCAATGATCATGCTGCAGTAGATGATCTCTACAGAGCTCAGAGATGGAAGCTGGGCCGTGTGTGGTTAGCATAATGCTGCCACGCCAGCTGTGAGGTCACACGCTAGCTATGCTAGCCACGTCACGAGCAGCAGCATGGTCTGTGATTGGTATCAGTCCTTGGGCAATCTGGTTCTTGTAAATAATTGTCTTGTATCAACAGTTTGACTGGTTGCTAGCTTTGGCCTGACCTGGCATTCCTGAAAAAAAATTCACGCTGGCTTTTTCCCCATCCTGAATTTATTTTGCAAATGAAACATGGTCAGGTATGTTCTCCATGTTTAAAATTAAAACTGTGACAAAAGTGTTATTCCACTGAAGCATGGCACAAAGCGATCTTATAACACAGTGATTTGGCAGTGATAACGGTTTAAAAGAACACATCACCCTTTTTATTTGTTTATAATTGCACTGAATATTGTGGAACATTCTCAATTCCTGTTGCCACTTAAGTCATAGGAATGATTAACAGCTATTCCTTTACCAAAAAATGCATCTTATCAGATGACAGAAACCACAAAACATTCCTCTGTCCTGAAGATGTCTGAAAGGTTAGTTTTCAGCTTTATATATTAATGAGCTGTTAATATAGAAATCATAACATATTGGAACAATTGCATTCATATAAACCTGCACTACTGTCAGAGCTGCCTTTATAAAACATGAATCAACCACCTTCAGGCCAGTCAGAGTCCAGAATTCAACAGCGCTGTGGTACAAGTCATATTAATGTGCTGTCTGAATTCATTCCTCCATTCTTCTGGGAAGGTTTTCCACTAGATTTTGAAACATCGCTGCTAAAATCTGCTCATTAAGCAACAAGAGCATTAGTCAGGTTCAGGCACTGATATTACTTAAGTTTTTCCACTCCAACTTTGACATACCATGGAGCTAACTTTAAACACTGAGGCATCGTCATGCAGGAACATGTTTGGGCCCCTCATCGAGTGAAGAGAAATCTTAAAGCTAAAGCATATAGACATTTGATATAATTAAGCACTTTGTGGCAACAGATTGGGTAAGAACATCACATAGAGGTCATGTTCAGGCTTCTAAATACTTTTGGCCATATCATTTATTGTTGAAGCATGTGAAATCATTATCGATGTTATCAATAGTCAAGCCAGTAGTTTTTCTCTAAATACTGCTTATTTTAGAAGATGGAATAAGACATAGACACTTGTTTATGTCTATAATTGGGAAATGATAAAAACATGGTGAAAGAAATGAACATTATCTGTGCACTTTTAATAAGAAAGACTTTGTAATGACTGTGCTTTGGGAACTTCTAATGAGCGCATGAAGAAGGAATAAAAGTGCATAGCAGCTGGTATCTTTTATATGCTCCTATTTTGTCTGTTGTATATTTTTCCTCATAATTTGTTAGTTTACTTTTTTTTAAATACTCTTTTTTTTTTTTGTTTGTTTGTTTTTGTTAGAGGCTTTTTCAACCTTTGTCCTGTTTTGTTGATTATATCTCTTGCCAAACATCAACTTCCTACAAGAAGAAAAATAAACCATCATGCATCTTGAAACGCGGCTGTACACAAAATAAACAGTAATCTTTACGTCCACAGTGTGGTTCCTCTGCTGAGAGAGTCCATTGGGATCCTGATGCAGCGAACACCACCTGCTCTTGACCACACCCTTCCTGAGTGCTACCAGAGAGTGAGTGCTGCTTTTTTTTTTCACTTCTTCTTAAAAGAAGCAACCATTTTAAGAAAAGGCTGTGAATAGGCTGGCAGGCCTTAAATCCCAGCATGACCAGAACAGCTGCATGCTTCTTTTTCACTGCTGTTCTTTCTGGTTCTGCATAATCGTTAGCTGTGGGTTCTTGTGGTTCTCTCTGCAGGTGCAGCAGCTGCAGGGTGTGTATAACTTGCAGGAGACGCACTTCTGGACACTGTGCACTGACGTCTACATCGGCACGCTGAAACTCCTCGTGGCTCCAGATGCTGATTCCCGATGGATCCTCAGTCAGACGCACAACATTTTCACACAGGTGAGGGAGAATGAGATTATGCTGCTGATGCACAATTCACCTGATCCAACAGCAGTACTGGACTAAAATAAAAAGTAAAATGTACTAATATATATGTACTAATTATATGCTAAGAAAGGTAGTGTGATTTTGTTATGAATTCAGAGGGATGGACAAATGTGATAAAAAGCACTGGAGCTTGATCTAAACAAACAACCAAGTAAATAAATAAATGAAATTTATATCAGTATTTTAAATGACAACAGTGAGGTTATACTATAAAATATAACTAAGTACACAGTTTTTAACACCCGTGTTTGTGTCTCCAGGCAGGAGTAAGGCAGCTGTACGTTCAGATAGATGTGGCGGCCATGTAGGAGACACCTTGATTCAGGAGTCCTGGGACCAAAGCCCTCTGTGCTGCTACGTGAAGCTCATCACCAAACCCAGCCCCTTTTTACCCGTTCTCTTAATTTCTCTGGGTTTCTTAACGTCATCACCCAGTCTGACCAATCTGGAGCGGCCGCAGTACAGTACACTAAAGTACAGTACCGTACACTGACTCCAGGTTTTTACAGGGTTTGGTTTTTCCAGGAAAACCAAACAACGTGAAGACTACAATTGGGCCTCCGGTCAACAACTGTCCATGTTCCTAACTGTTTTGGGGTTTGTTTGTTTTTTTATATCCCTCAAAGACTTTAGTCAGTGTCTTCTCCTCATCAGAATGAGGTTTTAATTTTGTTTAAGAAGGAAAAAATCTCTAACAGTATGTGAAGTGAATCATCGCTAGTATTTTCTCAGTGGTCTGATGTCTTTGCAGCAGCAGATATCGGTCACCTCGTGTTGTCCCGCACTTCAATTCAGCATCATGCTTTAATATCTTAAGTGCCTTCCCCTCCCGTGGATATCTCGGACAATCTCCTGCACATCTCCTTCACCAAACATCTGGAAAATCATTCCTTTGTCTTTTGTTTTTTACTGCATGGTGTTCTGATTGATTTTCTGATTATTTCTCAGATCTCTGCTTATGTAAAACTGGACGAAACACCAGCTTTATTCAGCCATACGTGGATCTGTTGAGCCACTTAAATGTGAGAAGTCCATAATTTAACTGCCCATAGGATTTTTTTTAAAAGAAACACTTCTGTGCCACAGGCCAGTACATTTGTGCAATTCAATAAATTATATTGCCATCTGATTTGTACTTTTTTTTGCATTTGTTGGAATAAAATCCTGACTATTCATACAGTTACACATGTATTACTGAGTTAGCTAGATCTTCTTTCATCTCTGAAGAAGTGTGTACACTGTTGGTCATCGGAATAAGCAGCTGACTTGTTTAAAGATAAACTTTAAACTTAAAGGAATGAACTCTGTACAAACCTTTAGTTTGTCCTGATCAATAGTTCGCTTATATTTTAGGAGTGGACAGAATTCCCTCTGGATCAAGTTAAACTGGGTTTAAAAATCAGATCACACTTTTAATTTCTGTCTTCTGAAGTTACAGAAATGCTCCAAGAAAATGGAAGCATATGATACAGTGATCAGAATTCAATCTGGCTAAATGGAGTGTAAATGTATGCAGTGAGGTGGCACGGTGGCTTAGTGGTTAGTTCACCTCACACCTCCTGGGTTCGAGTCTCGCACTCACATGCTCACTGTGTGTGTGAAGTTCACATGTTCTCCCCGTGCTTGGTGGGTTTCCTCCCACAGTCCCAAAGACATGCTTCTAGGCTGAGTGAATGAGTGTGTGTGTGTGTGCCCTGTGATGGGTTGGCACTATTTCTTGGGGGCGTATTCTGCCTTGATGCCCGAAGACACCTGAGATAGGCACAGGCTCCCCCTGACCCGAGTATAGATCAGATAAGCAGTACAGACAATGAAATAAAAATGTATGCAGTGAATATTTCATCTGCAATCCAGGTACAAAAGGGGTGAAGACGTCTAACAAGAAAAACCTCACAACCTTTACATTTACAGCAACATAAAGCAGAGGTATGTTTTTTTTTTTTTTTTGTCCTTTAAGCTTCATATCCCTCCCTCACACACGGCAGTAAAAAAAAAAAAAGCTTGCTTATGCAACTTTGCACTGCATCCCGGTGCACCATGTTATTTTTAGTGGTGTATAAAACACATTACAACAGAAAAAAATTGTTCCGGAAATCAAATTTAATAAAACATTTTGGTACAGAGAGACACGTGAGGCTCACGTCCTGAAACCGGAGCTGAGACGTGTTGGATTGAGATTTCTGGAAACCCAGCAGCAATAAAATGCACATTTTACTGTCCCATGACGACCAAAGTGTGCACTATTTTGACTTACAGAAGTACGTCACAATTTCACAAGCATTCAGTTGTCCCGGATGAAACCTTTTTTTTCTTTTCTCTGTGACCTTTTTACCATTTCCACCTCTGTAATTCACTCAGACGCTGCACAGGAAACCTTAATTAACTCAAAAGCACCATTCTGCAATGCAACTTGCATGGATCTTTTTTGAGCTACACCAAATAAATTCATAATTCATGTGGTTTCCTTGAAGCTCCAGACATGAGACAGCATGAGGGTTAAAAGTTCTGCATGAGTTCTCAGGAAATGTAGGTGGAGCTGTCAGTCATCTTCAGGCTGCTGAGACCCTCTAGGTTGCTGAAGAGCCTCAGCATGTCCACCTCGAGTGGGTGCAGGTGGCCCGTGATGATCATGGAGTGGAGCGGTGCTCCTAAATCACACACTGCCATCTCACGCAGGGATCCGGCTCGAATTGCCTGGTCATCGGCCCCCACCCGTGCCAGTCCCACACACACTGTGTCCTCGGTGATGGCTGCAGCGACACACAAACCCAGTAATCTCATCAAACACTTTCAATCAAACCTAATCCAATTTTCATGCGACTCTGGACAGATCATTCACTGTGACAGATGGTCCAGCCGTCAGTCTATTACTGTGTATTAAAGCAATGAGTCTCAGTCCCTGATAAAGAGCGTCAGATGAAGGGGCATTCGAGTAAAACTAGACAATACATATTGAAATACAGAACTGAAAATGAATCAGGATACAATATACAAGGCTCATTAAGTACATTCACTAAATATAATATTCAAATCATTTATACCATGGCATTAATACAGTTTTAATATCTGACTGAGTAGATGGTGTTGATTAATTTTCAGAGAGACAGGGCTTTTTATAGGAATTATCTTCACTCTGGAATGTTCCACAACATTTAACTACCAATGGATAAAATGTAGGAGGTCATTCTTTAATAGTTTAAGTGCTTTTTTCAGCTGCTCCCTGTTTGGGGTCGCCAGAGTGGATCATTTGGTCCGCATGTTTTCATTTGGCACAGGTTTTTTTTTTTTTTTACACCGGATGCCCTTCCTGTTACAACCCTCCCATTTTTTGGGACCGGTACTGAGAGTTCAGTGGCTTCAGTGGCTGGGTTAATGCCCTGCCCTGGACTCGAACCCGGGCTGTGACAATGAGAGCGCGGGATCCTGCTGGCTTTTTAGGATGTCGTCCTTTAATAAACTAAAAAAATATGATCATATGGAATTTGCTGTGGTGTATGCGGAATAAAAATGTGATATCTCCCACGTTGTCCTTGATTGTTTTGTTCTTCTACTGCAGCAACTTGCCAATAAGCATAATTTTTAAAAAGATTAACACGTCATACTTTTTATTCATTTATAGTTAAAAGGTAGTTCAAGACTTGCTATAAAGGATCTACTTGGAACTTGGTTAATGTTGTGGAAAGTCTGTGAAACAGGTTATGTTATAGTAGCTATAAACAGCTATTCCCTCATCCCTCTCAATGTCTCTCTCGGAGTTAGGAGACTCCTTCCATAAACGTTAAACAAACATCTCCTTACAGAAAATGTCACCATATCAACAATTCTATGCTGAGAAAATCTGCTGTGAGCATCTGCTGTTAAAGTTCAAATATAAACTTGTGAAATGAATCAACCAGAATCCAGCATTAAACAGTGAAGCGGTATAACAATGTAGGCCTGTTGTGCAAAATTAGCTAACCTATGTGTAAATAAACTTGCTAGTTATCAAGCAACAGTAATGCATGTGCAGGGAAGCAAACACATTTTCTTCCTCACCTGGTTCTTCTCCTCGTTCTCGGCGGTTCTGCACCACCTCCAGCAGCTGCTCGGCTGCCTGAGCCACCGACATGAACCTGGGCGGCTCAAAGACCTTACGACCCCTTTAAAGAAGGGAGTAAGAAGAGAGAGCGGGTCAGAGCAAGAGAGAGACAAAGAACTCTAATGGACTTGTAGTACTTATGGCACTTGTTCCTAAGAGAGACATATTGACTGTAAGGACTGAGAGCTGATTAGACGATACTAACCCTCGACTTAATGCATCACTTCATATTAACTTAATACAGGAAACAAACGCTAAATGTTTTTTCCTTCCTTTCTGTAGAATGAAGGCCAGAAACCTCATTCGACAAGCATGCTCGCTCTGACCAGAAACCCAGAGACCATGTGTTTATTCCATTTCCGAGTAACAATCCAACTAAACCAGTCAATCTGGGAGAAATTAGGGTCTTTTCCTTTTTCCACTCAGTTTGAGGAACAGTGGTCTCGAGGACTTCGACTCTTTCCAGTGCACGCAGTGGAACGTGTGAGTCCACCTGGGGTCATGTGAAACGAGAGATGAAATTATAACGTGCACCGAAGCGTGGAAGACACGAACGACCTGTCTGGAAGGCGAGACGTCGCTCACACGTGCGTTAGGAAAGTGTTGGCCGTAAATCTGAATTTTTCACGTGCTTGAATGTGAAAGTAATGAGGGTTTCTTTTTTTTTGGTGGCCGATAATGATATATCAAGAATCCAAGTCAAATAAAAATGCCTATGTTTTTCCCTCTGTTGTCAGCTCGCTGGGTCACGTCCAGCTGCGGGTAGAAACGTATGCGAAGAGAACTTCAGTAATAAACCACAGACTCCTCTGACAAAGTGCTACAGAGCAGACAGAAATCAGAGCGGACACGAGAAGCGCTTACCTCATGAGGTTCTCCATGGACTGCTCCTTCACTTTAATATCTGTGTAACAGAGACAATATAAAATGGACAAGTCCAAGTTTAAACTTTTCTTGAAACAACATTTTTCCGACACAGTATTTCTTGTATCTAGGGAATAAAATCAAGGTCAAAACCTTCATATTTTCAGTGGATAAAGACAAAGTGAGGTGTTCTCATACCAGGGATTGACTGGAACACTGTTTCTGTCAGCAACATTTTCCACATTCTTTTTATTACATGGAGAATCGAACATTTTTTTTTTTTTTGCTTCCAGTGCGAACATATTTTGTGATGAACTGTGAAGGGAGATCCAGTTTTACAGTTAGCCTGGATGCTAGGAGGAGTCACACACATTTTGCGCAAATCTTCATAAAACTAGGGCTAGAGAAGTTTTCTTTAACTGTTTAAAAAAGCGTTCTTTAATAAATATCAGAATTCCTGGCGGATCGCTGAGGTATAAGAGGAATAGAACACTTTAGGATGTGCTGCTATAGGAATATTAACCCACTTTGGGGTGCTAACTGAAACTGCACCTCATCACTCCACCCTGGAACTGGTTCTTTTCTTATAACTTTAAAACAAGGAATCTGTTACTCTGTACTTATGTGATTATTAATAGCAATGCATGTTACAATAATTACAGATATTTACATTATTATAATAAACCTGTGCAATTATAAAAAAGTGAATATTTTGAGGCCCTTCCCCTACAAAGAGGAAACTGTTACAGTGACTGACACACACACACACACGTTCATTTTGCCTCAATGTTTACAATCAGATTGTTTATGCTAATGTGGAGTAATCGGTGTCAGGTTGATAAATAATCTATGGCTTGTTAGTATGTGTAATGATGGATAGACTAATCAGTCTGCGATGTTGTGTGTGAAAGAGAGAGAGAGAGAGAGAGAGAGAGAGAGAGATTGTGTTGAAGGTGGAAGGTGAAGTGAATAATACCAGTCTTTGTCTGCTGTTGAATAATGTGGTTAATAACACAGATCACATTCACTCTCTTGTCCTGCTGATCTGATCCACACCTGAGCCCTCGACCCCCTCTAGCAGTCACAGAGGGCGGAGCCACCTGTCACCGAGACCCCGCCTCCTCTGGGGATTTGCTCCCTTAATGGGGTGGAGTTAAATCTCCAATGCATGTTGATAAACCTAAATAATCATTTCTCCATGCAGACCATCTGCTGTGTGTATGTACACACACACACACTTGGCGTTCAGATACATTCACCTCTTTTGTGTGTGCGTGTGTGTGTGTATTAAGCTGATTTAACATGCACTCCAGGGAAAATATATAAAGGATATAAAGGAAGGATATAAAAGGAACTGTGTGATGTGGGGGAAGGGGCGGAGTCAAGCCCCTCTGGGATGTGTCTGGCCTTGACATTTTCATTGCTGTTTCTTTGTCGGTCATGTTCATGTGTTCATACTGCCAGTGATTTCATGCCTTATGCTGCCCCTGTCCTGAGTTACTAGCAGTTGCCATGGCTTCGTTGATTGACCCTGCATAATTTAATATGGCCACACGATCAGCACTGCAGGCTACACAACCTAGTGGATGTCCTCTGCGTAAAAACAAAAACTCAGAAACGGAACACACACATGTGAATACTACATTTTCTCTTTGCTCCACTAGTGTCACAAACAGCCAAAAACAAAGTAATTTGCAGTTTGTAGCAAATACACAGGAGCTGTTTGGGTTTGACCTTTTATCCGGTCATATACAACCTCTCATTAAATGTGTACAGAGACGTTCTGAAGAGAAATCAAGAGAAGGAAAGAAGGAAGTAGTGTACATAGTGTAGGGAGCTAGTATAGTTAGCTTGCTTTGTTAATCCAGCCTGAGGTCAAAGCTAGTCCCAAGCTGAGAATGTAACATGAATGAATGAAAGTAGTTCTGTAGCTTTAGAAGATATTATTCCTACTGCTTCTCATGGGAAATGCCCTGCTTGTTGACTACTATTGTGAAGTTTGGGTTAGTTTTATATGCAGCCTGTCAGCCTGCTTACCCAGAAGGCAAAGCGTGTGCATGCCCATGTCTCTGTTCCTCTTGATCTTATCGTAGAAGCTCTCCGGTTTCCAGCTGTCTGTCCAGAACACGATAGACACCGTCTCACCAAAATTGTACAACTGGCAACAGACAGACAAACACAGAGACAGACAGACAGACAGACAGACAAATGAATGGATGATATGAAATGTATATAATCAGTGAAAAATTAATTACTTCCAAATTCCTCTGTAAATAATCACATACTGACCTGTATAACAAAACTAACTGCCCAAAACAGGGCTCAGATTAAAAACTGATGCACTTCTCCAGTTAAAAAATGTTTAGATTCTGATATCAGCTGCTGCTACATGATTTTAAATGTGTGTTTATCGAGCTGATTTCTGCATTCCAGGACTAGGCAAGGTGCTTCCTGTTACTCAGTGTGTATCGCATCAGAGCCAGCCTGTGTCTAGTCTGTGTGTGTGTGTGTGTGTGTAGTTGATGGTTTACCTCTATACAGCTGACACAACAAAAATGCACACTGTTGCTGATCTTATTGATCTGCTCAGTCCTGTGATGGCTCACACATGCACTAAAAGCACTCATGCACTAAAAGCACTCATATATCATAACAAATGTTTATGTACGTCCAATCATATCAGCACAATAAAATCAGTGCATTTCTCATTTAAGTTAATGTCAAATGGATAGATGGATTGGATAAACAGAAACACACTTTAAAGCATCTCTGGTTACAATTAATTCAAACCCAAACCAATGGTGTGTTATTTTTTTTTTTTTCTACACATGCTTTTGTTATCGCTGCTCATGTCTAAGCGAGCAGAGGAGTGTAAATGCACACTGCTGATCCAGGATGAGTTTATGCTACTAAAAGTCTTTTGTATGATAGTATTAATAAATCACAGGACTGACCCCAGATCAGCAGTGTGTGAGAACAGCTGGGGTCTCGGGGAGCACAATAACGCTCGGACAGCTCTATAAACACAGCAGTGTTATTGATGGCTTCAGCCCGAGTACCGGGACGCTACACTCACAAAGCTGTCCATATGATTTCATTCAGCAACGTAAATCTGGACAGCTAAACGGCCAAAACACGGAGATGCACATCAGCTGTAGTTCCTGAAGAATTTAGAAAAACAGAAGGTCTACCTGCAGCCCACAGCAGCCCACTGCGTTCAGGATGGAGGCATTATGGATGACTCTGTACTTTATCCCAGCATTCACTGCTCTCAGGACCAGGTCACTGTGGGTTGTGGCGCTAAAACAAACCAAAAAATATTCTAATGGATTACTGACTAAGAAAACACACAGAAGACACAAAAATGAAAAACGGTTATGGCACACGAGCACAAACCAACATTTTCCTGCTTATAAGTGCAATATTTACAGATCAGCATCAGCCCAAGAAATGTCAAGCGTCTGCTTTAGAAATATGTCATTAAACATCATTAAATACAAATATTCTCCAGAAACGGAAAATAAACAGTGAGGCTCCCTGCTTCAGGCCTCAAGCGGTTTCAGGGCAGGAAAGAAAAATGCAAAGAGGAGCACAGAGCATGTCTACAATAAAAACCCTATATCACAAATCCTTCACCACGTATTACTATGCGGTCAAAGCATGCGCAAAATGAACACTGACCAATCAGGGCCCCTGAGAGGAGCAAAGAAAAAGTGTTCACGCTATAGGGTGGAGATTGTGAGTTCTCTGTGGATGAAGAGGTGTATTCTCTCTCCCCCGTCCATCATAGTGACTGTGTATGTAGCGCTTTCCTCTGAGGATGTTACGCTGCTCTGTGACCGACACCAGATTGTCGCTACTACACAGGAATGCAGGCTGAATTAGATTAGAGACATTCACTGAATTGAACTCTTTAGTGTGTCTAGTTAGTCATCTTGACTGTAGCGTGCAAAAATATGCTTAACTTTATTTGAAATCACTGCTCTGCTGCAGAAGGCCTCTTTGATTAAAATGACAGCTTGCCAGTAGCACAGCTCAGGACTAAAAACTCAACAGCGCTGATGTATAAATGTGTTTCACATTTATAGAAACCAACTTTATTAATCCCCTGGAGGAAATTTGGTCACAACAGCCACAACACAAGAGCAACAAGGCACACAAATAAAATTCCACAAATAAAAAAGCATGAGACTGAGGTTTCTACACAGATCTGTATGAAAAATCGTACTGTATATTGGACATGTGTGATGAGCAGCTATGTAGAGTAGTCATAATAAAACATAAACATGTCCATCATCTCCAGTGTCTGCATAGTTTACCAGCCTCATTTCTGACTCATAAAGTCAAACAGCAATGAGCGAGAGTTCTTAATTCTTATAGCTTTCTATATTGCAGTGATGCTGCAGTTATCTACTGGAGAACTAAGGCAGCTTGAAACAACGCGACTTCTAGATTTATATTAATAACCCGAAAAGTGTGTGATAAAAGTAAGAGTTGCAGCTAATAGGTATTACTGAGCAGTTCAGTATGTATGGTTCTGAAAATGTTGTAAACGGTTATAGTAAAGTCAAGTATGCATTGGTCTGAATGATTTTTTTTTTTTTTTACCCAAATGGATCTCCCACCACCAGAAAGGCCACATCACTGGCATCAGCACCCTTGAGGATCTCATCTGCCTCCTGCTCCACCATGTCTCTGTCAGCCAAAATCAGCTCTCGCCCATAATACTCCTCCTGCACACACACACAAACACACAGCAATGATGAATTTGTATAACAATAAGCTTAATTGTCAGCATTTTTACTTAATGGCGTTGTTGCTTTTTTTTTATTTTTTTTATTTATTTATTTATTTTTTATTTAAAAATGCTGTTTTCGTGGCAATTTCAGAATAGAAAAAAAAACATTGAGTAAGCAACGGTTCTGTGATGGTTCTGAAAACTGTCAGAGAAAAATGGCCAGACTGCTCAAGCTGCCAATAAAAATATAGTAATAGAATCATTTGTTATAACTGTAGGGAGAAGAACAGCATAGATTTCACATGAATATGGAAATTGCAACATTATAAATAATCTACATGAATGGCTTAGAATTAGCTTTCAAGTTAACTTTTTGTAAAAGTACAATACACAGATCAGGCATAACATTATAACCATCTGCCTAATATTGTGTTGGTCCCCCTTTTGCAGCCCTGACCCGACACAGCATGGACTCCACTAGATCCCTGAAGGTGTGCTGTGGTATCTGGCACCAAGATGTTAGCAGCAGATCATTTAAGTCCTGTAAGTTGCGAGATATGAGCCACACCTTGCAACTTACAGGACTTAACTGATACTTTTGATAGATACTGACCACTGCAGACCGGGAACACCCCGCAAGAGCTGTAGTGTTGGAGATGCTCTGATCCAGTCATCTAGCCATCACAATTTGGCCCTTGTCAAACTCGCTCAAATCCTTACGCTTGTCCATTTTACCCATCCTGCTTCTAACATCAACTTTGAGAACAAAATGTTCACTTGTTGCCTAATATATCCCACCCACTAACAGGTGCCATGATGAGATAATCAGTGTTAATCACTTCACCTGTCAGTGATCATAATGTTATGCCTGATCAGTGTATATGCAGCTTTCAAGATAAAAAGACACACAAAAGGTACAAAGGGCAACAGGAAAAAGTGTAGTTTAAAACATTTTGATTCAGTTAATCTGTTTATTTACAGCTCTTTCAGAGTTAAAAGTGGGTGTGTTATGAGATACAGTGTGTCATTTCAGGACTAGGAAGGACCTCATCTAACAATGTATTGTATACAATTGTTTTTACAGAATATCTGATTTGTTATTTTAGTTATTCTGAAGAGATTTTAAGGGGGGAAACCTTACAGAGCTGCGAAAATCATTTAAGATAGCATGTTATGGGTTTCTTGTACCTGGAGTCTTCTGCCTCCCTATGTGCACAACTCTGTACACGTCATTATACTGATGTTATATTGAGATTAGATGTTTTTAAAAAACAAACAAAAAGTCATGATGTTTCTTTCCCATTTCCATACCAGTGCTTCCTTCCCCACAGTCAGTATGGACGTGTAGGCTTCCAGATAAACACGGCTGCATCGCTTGATTATTTCCAATCCTTTTACCGTGATGTCTTTAGCATCACCCAGACCGAGACCGATGAAATAAAACATTGCTGAAGTATGTGTCAGGTTTATAATTTCAATTCTGCTCACACTAAATTCCCTTTACTAACACACAGGTTTAAACAGGAACCGCTACACCTTCTCACATGTTCCTCTGCTGGAGCTGACATCCGACTTGTACGGTGGCCGAGAAGTGCGAAACAAAATATCGTATCAGAAAATAACAAATGCAAAAACAAAATAAAAATTCCGAAAACAAAAATAACAAACCCGAAAGCAAAATAACAACCATAAAACAAAATAACTAATCCGAAAACATAATAATAAATTAAAAAAAAACAGCGACAATTCAGACAAACCGGAAAAGAGAGGTATGGTTAGCGAATGGAATTCTTACCGCTGATTGGAGGAAACATCTGTCACTCAAGATGTACAGCAGGCTGCAGCAGTACAGCAAAGTGGCACGTGTATGAACGCAGCTCTACTCTTATAGTTTTCCTTACATCGTTTAGTCTGGAATAGTTTGGTCTTCCAAACATGTGTTCTTTAGGTGTGTTTTTTAGAGATCGCAAACTAATCTTTATCCCATGATACGCTATCAGTATGTCCAAAATCATTTCATATGAATGTCCTTCCTCAAAGTAGCCTTGAATGAATTCCATTTTCTCCATGCTTGCCATTGGAAATGGCAGACCTCCACACAAGTACAAGAAATAAAGTTAGATAGACAAATTCCTAGGTCTTGTATATCTTGAGTGACAGATGTCTCGTCCTTTTCTGGTTTGTCTGAATTGTTGTTTTCTGGTTTGTTATTTTGTTTTCAGATTTTTCATTTTGTTTTGCAGTCCTCGGCCACCGTATAAAATCATTTGACTATCATATACAATGAACATGGATGTATTTTTTATTGTACCAGGCTAATCCAAAAGATTGTTTGACAGCTGCAGTGTTTCACAAGACTAGATTTCAAAGCCAGCTGTTCATATTAAAGCAGGAGTCAAAACTAAAAAATTACTGAATATGAATATTGACCGTTGAATAAACATTATATAGTCATCTGAGAAATTTTGGCACAAGAAATAAATTGGCTCGTTTTTAACGTGTTTCAATTCAAATTCTACTCTTTTAGCATTTACCTTAAAGTTTACTAAGACAAATATTGGAAAATTTATAACCACTGAACTCATTTCACACATGCAACTCTAATAAATCATTTTTGTTAATGATCAGTATCAAAAATGTATAAAATCTACTCAATGGCCACTTTATTACACTCTCCTTGCCTATATTGACATGAATGAATGACGCATGACTTTACACATTACAGCCATTATTTTTTATACACCGATCAGGCATAACGTTATGACCACCTGCCTAATATTATGTTGGTCCCCCTTCTGCTGCCAAAACGGCCCTGATCCACTGAGGCATGGACTCCACTAGATCCCTGAAGGTGTGCTGTGGTATCTGGCACCAAGATGTTAGCAGCAGATCCTTTAAGTCATGTCAGTTGCAAGGTGGGGCTTCCATGGATCGGACTTGTTTGGTCAACACATCCCACAGATGCTCGAGATCTGGGGAATTTGGAGGCCAAGTGAACACCTCAAACTCGTTGTTATGCTCATCAAACCATTCATGAATCATTTTTACTTTGTGGCAATTAAACAATATGGACCATGAAAGGGTATACATGGTCTGCAACATTGCTTAGGTAGGTGTTACATGTCAAAGTAATATCCACATCAATGGCAGGACCCAAGATTTCCCAGCAGAACATTGCCCAAAGCATGGCACTGCCTTTGCAGCCCCATACGCAACAAACTGTGATGCACTGTGTATCCTGACACCTTTCTATCAGAACCAGCATTAACTGCTTCAGCAAGTTGGGCAACAGTAGCTCATCTGTTGGATCGGATCACACGGGCCAGCCTTCGCTCCCCACGTACATCAATGAGTCTTGACTACCCATGACCCTGTCGCCGGTTCACCACTGTTCCTTCCTTGGACGACTTTTGATAGATACTGACCACTGCAGACCGGGAACACCCCACAAGAGCTGCAGTTTTGGAGATGCTCTGATCCAGACGTCTAGCCATTACAATTTGGCCCTTGTCAAACTCGCTCAAATCCTTACGCTTGTCCATTTTTCCTGCTTCAACTTTGAGGACAAAATGTTTACTTGTTGCCTAATATATCCCACCCACTATCAGGTGCTATGATGAGGAGATAATCAGTTTTATTCACTTCACCTGTCACTGCTCATAATGTTATGCCTGATTGGTGTAATGTACAACCGTATTTACAACTTCAGAAAAAAGGGTTTTCTTTTCCTGTAATTGGGATGGCACTCTTATCTGGAATGTGAATTGGCTACACTAATTTGGCTACTCTCTCTCTCTCTCTCTCTCTCTCTCTCTCTCTCTCTCTCGCTCTCTCTCTCTCTCTCTCTCTCTCTCTTTCAGAAAAGGTACTACAACTAAAGATGCCTGTGGATGTTCTTACATGACCTAAAGACCTGAAGACCTAAAGTACCTGCCAAAAACATTTTATGCTCAACTGATTTGTTTTAAGTGAAGTAGCAATGAATTTAGAAATAATTCTGGTGCTCACTTTCAACACAGCATTACTTCAGTCTATAGTAAACATGCGGTGTAAACAGTATATCTGGTGTCACACACTGGTTTCTTTTGGAAGTTTAGACTGATATCTGGATTTCTATAAAGCTGCTTTGTGTGTGTCCTTTGTTATAAGCACTTTATAAATACATTAATTGAATTAAATTGTGTGTATATGGTGCCCTGCAATCTGTGATTCCTAGGACATGCTGAATATATGTAAAATAAGTTTAAAAAGCTGATGACAAGATGGAGTTACAAGCTTGTTACCCACCACATTATCAGTTTCCTGCTAAAAATAACCACCTTCTAGTTTTCTGAAATTCAATAGCAGTGAAACTGTGGTTTGTGACTGATGTCACATGTGAAATAAAATTAAAGTGTCCAGAAAAAAGAGACAGCTTACATGACAGAAATACACACCTCACCCAGAGGGAAAGTGTTAATGAGTTTCTGTTTGCATGAAGTATGTTTGTGGGTTTCGGAAAAGAATGGTGAGGATATTGTTAATACTCAGACTGGAATTTTTTTCTGGATCTGATCCCTTCATTCATTGTGATAGGAGCCAGTTGTATTAAGTGGTAACATTTAGGAAACACCACTCATGGAACAACATTTAAAGAGGAAACCAGTGGCAAAAGGCAGAAGTGAAGGACAGATAGTGATTAATAGATGTTTAACACAGTTTATTCATTCATCTTCAGTAACTGCTTCATCCCAGTTAGGATGGGTCTGGATTCTAGCCTGGGAACACTGGCACAATGTGGCAGGAAACTGGAGAAACTCTCAAGCAGAACACTCCACACAGACATGAACACAAGCTCAGGATTGAAGCAGTGACCCTGAAATTGTGAGAGAGCAAAACTACCCGCTGCACCATTTCACAGATTTAATCAACTCTAAATGAAAATGCTGACCTTCAGTGTAATGCAGCTGATACCTGCAAAGACTAGAGTCAAAGGTCTTTAATCTGAATATAGCACCCTTTAACCCTAAGGGCAAAACTACCATCTGGTCTCAACCCTAGTACAAGTCACACCCCTTTAATGAGATTAGGGGATGACAAACTGAACAAATGTAATCTTCACAATGAATTCATTTTAAATTGTGCATATACCGGTATGTCACTTGTCAAATTCAAAGGGTTTTTAGCCGTTTTGACAATTTCTATAATTAAATATGAAATAAAAACTCTGCATTCCTGTCTGACACTCATGTAGCTAAATTAAGAGACCATGTAGAGATGGGGAAAAATCAAATAAAATCTTAATAGTGGTAGACATTTATAGACATTTTTTAATTGTGCACAATCCGAACACTGATAAGTACTAGCAATGAAACAAACCTGTCTTTATCTCAGGTTGTCTTTAACGGGATAAACAAAGGTTCTGATGCAACTCAGTGTCATGTTAAAGTTTTTTCCCCCTAAAATATCAGGGCAAAATGTTATGTTTGTGTTTATACTGTATGAAAATGTAGCATTGCATATGTGAAATGTATAAATGATTCACTTTATAAACCAAAACAGATGGATCAAGTGTTTTGCAGAGTTGCTTAGGTAAGTGTATGTGCGTGTGTGTTTGAGAGTGAGTGAAAGAGAGAGAGAGAGAGAGAGAGTGGTCAGAGGGCCTCTCCAGTGGTGCTTCCTCGTCGTTTGTTAAGCTCTGAAAGGCCTCCGTCAGTGTGCATTATGCCTGGCAGAATGGGCTCACTGAGGCCTGGCACAGGGTTTTTTTTTTTTCCAGAATGGGACTCCGGATCCAGAGATGCCCGATTCCCCAGCGCTGGGCTGCCAGCCGCCTCAAGGCCCATCTCTATGGCAACGCTGCCAGGGTCGGTGTCTGAAAACAATTTGGTACTTAATGAGAATTTACTTTGCGTAAATGGTGGGAAAGAGGGGGTGAGGGAAGGGATGTGGGGGTATGAGGGGGAAGAATGAGGTGCATGCTTGTTACGCGCTGCCAGATAGAGGAATGTGATTGTGGTTTGTTGATGAAAAAACAATCTCATCTAAATGAGACAATATGATCTTCAAATGATCGGGTCACATTTTGTGTTCCTGAAAAATGGTGCAAGAGTTACCTCAATCACACAGTGTGTGTGTATGTGTGTGTGTGTGTGTGTGTGTGTGTGTGTGTGTGTGTAGAAGAAAAAGAGAGAGAGAGAGAGAGAGAGAGAGAGATTATGTAATGGCTCACCCATGTCAGGCATATAAGAACCATTCAGGTTCCCTTTCCCCTGGTTTTGTTTGAGTCCAGTGAGCCAGTAGCAAATTGTCCTAACAGTGTGCGCCAATCTGCTCGACCGAAGAGCAACAACAAAAAAAAAAAAGAGCTGTTTCTCTCCACAAATACATGAGCAAATGGACAAATAAGGAATAACAATTTTTTTTAAAGATTTATTGCTTGTTCATCTCCATGTCTTGATTATTTGTACAACTTTGTGCCATATCCAGCTAACAGTTTCTGTGTATTGTTTTTGGAATTGTGTTTTGGCTGTGCAACTATTTCTACCCACTTTCTGGCATGGCGGACAAATCAACAGTAATATTAATATCTATAATTATCTATAAAAATTCCCACATTCTCAAAGTTCAAAACATTAACTGCTTAAATACTTTCCAAAACAAACGAACGTCAGGAAGGCTGTCCCTGTTTCCTCGTTTTGCAGTCTGGGCATGAAGCAAAATGTTTTCCCTCGGCAGCCACGGCCTTCTCCCACGGCTCACGGTGGGAAGTCGCTGCTCCCCCTGGCTCGAGGTTCTCCTGAGAGGCGGAAGTGTTAAGGGAATAGTGAAGAATGCCTTTTTTGGGGGTCTGTTATATTTACTCTGCCTCCATCACCCCACCCTTTCCCTGAACAGAATCAGGCTTTAAATAGTCTGAAATAACGGAGCTGGCACCAAAGGATACACAGAAACAAGAGAGAGACAGATTTGAGTAATTGTTTTCTTTTTTGATTTCCAAGGTGTGGGCCATGGGTAAGGTATCGCTGGAAAGTAAATCTACTTATAGTAAATTCATTGTATATTGGAGCTGATTGTGGGCCGAAAGAAAAATATTCTGAACATAATAAATTCAAGAAGTCAGTATTGATTCTGACTTCACAGTCCAACAGAACCAAACATTAAAAAAAACAAAGGAAATACTTTGGAATTAGAAATATAAATGCAGTGAATGGACAAACAGAAAGCGGACATTATAACCCATGGGGTTTTTTGGGGGGTTTTTTTTAGAAATGCTGAAAATCGTACAGTAGAGGCACAATTTTCTTTGTTTATGTTCAAAAAACGATGGGGGTGGGGGATGCAAACGTTTGGAATTAACTGCACTTCCAGTAGATGTCTTCAACCGCACGCACTCTGCCTCCATGTATTTTAGTCAGTAACAATGAGATTTAAAGTTGGTTGGTTTGTATACTATATGTTGCTTGTATCCAGCGTCCTGGGTTCGAGTCTCGCTCCCGCTCACTGTGTGTGTGGAGTTTTCATGTTCTCCCCGTGCTTTGTGGGTTTTCTCCGGGTGCTCCGGTTTCCTCCCACAGTCCAAAGACATGCTTCTATGCTAATTGGAGTCTCTAAAAAATTGCCCGTAGTGTGTGAATGAGTGTGTGTGTGTTTGTGTGTGCCCTGCAATGGGTTGGCACTCCGTCCAGGGTGTATCCTGCCTTGATGCCCAATGACTCCTGAGATAGGAGCACAGGCTCCTGGTGACCCGAGTATAGATCGGATAAGCGGTACAGACAATGAAATGAAATGAAAAATGAAATGTTGCTTGTAATTGTAACAAAAAAAACATTAGAGCTATTTTATCAATGCATCAAGCTATCCAGGTCAGCTATATACAACTGTACATATCTACATGTTCTCTTTATTTAAAGTGATATGAAAATACACATGCAGGAAACAGTTGGTGAAAAGAAATCCTTAAAATCTTTAGCATTTTCTCCTGTAATGCTCATAATGAGCGGGATAATCGAGCCGAGGAAAATAAAAATGATACAACATCTTTCCTTCAGCTCGGTAGGGAAAATCCAGCGTATAAAGACATGCAGGCTCACATCGAGACCTGATTATCCTGTCATTAAAGAGCACCGCTGGAAGGCAGTAGAAGAAAGCGATCAGGACATGTTAAATGCATTGGTATGCTGTCCAGTTACGGGATACACAAGCAAGGCTGAGTCATTTCCTAAGAAGAACAGCGCTCATCTTACCAGCATGTCTTCCTAATACTACATCCTTCCATCCAGACACACACAGCTGGGTTTAAAGCAAGACCGCATATAATCAAATGTTGCATGTGGTCACTGATTTATTGGTATCATTAACAATGAGAGTTATTTCCAATTTTTTATTTATTTTTTAAACTTTAGTGCCAAATAATACCATTGGTGCTCAGATACCACTCCATCTTTGTTTAAGCGTCAGATACTGCATATGATTCATATGTAATTTCAGAAGTATTCAGAAGTATAATACATAATGTCAGTACAATACACTCACCGACCACTTTAATAGGAACACCTGTGCACCTGCTCATTTATGCAGTTATCCAGACAAACAGGCAATGCATAAAGTCACATGCAGATACAAAACCAAGAGCTTCAGTTAATGTTCACATCAAACATCAGAATGGGGGGGATGTGTGAAGCCTATGACTTTGATCGTGGCATGCTTCAGCCAGATAGGTTGGTTTGAGTAAACACTGAGTGAGCTGTGTGGGTGGAAACGCCTTGATGATAAGAGAAATCATAGGAAAATGTCCAGATTGGTTGAAGCTGCCAGGAAGGATACAGTAACTTATATAATCACTCTTTATAGTTTTGGTGAGCAGAAAAGCATCTCAGCACATGCCAAACCTTAAACCATGAGGTGGATGGGCTACAGAAGAGCAGACTGGGATTCACTCCTGTCTGTTAATCAACTATAGGAATCTGAGGACACAGTTTCATAGAAACTGGAACATTAGGAAAAAAAATCTTCTGCTCTGTTTCAAGTTGAAGACCGTCCAGTTTCTGTGTGTTGTGAGTTCTGAGATGCTTTTCTGCTCACCATGGTTGTAAAGAGTGCTTACATAAATTACCATAAGACTTCCTGTTTCTTCTTATCAACAAATCTTGTTTCACTCTGCAGACACTCTATCTATGGGCCTTTATTCCTTGCACCATTCTGTGTAAACTCTAGAGACTGTTGTGTGTGAAGATCTCAGATCAGCAGATTCCAAAATGCTCAAACCAGCCCCTCTGGCGCTAGTCACAGAGATCACACCTTTCTGCATTCTGATGTTTGATGTGAACTTTAATGTAAGCTCTTGACCTGTATCATTTTATGCATTGTGCTTCTGCCACCTGATTGGCTGGTTAGATAGCTGCATGAATAAGCAGGTGAACGGGTGTTCATAATAAAGTGGATGTTCAGTGTGCATCACATCTTACTGCATATGCTTAAAAACATGTAGCTCTTTTAGATGGCCAATTAGTACATTAGAATTAATAATTAATAATCATCTAAAAGAATATGTACACACAGACAAAAGTACTTAGTCTTAAATAACAATCAGAGAAATGCACTAATGACAAGTTTATACATTCATACAACCATATATCCATCTATTTTATTTTATATTCCATGGCTTTGTGAGTGAATTTAACCAGAGGCGCTTCTCTGTGAAGAGAGCTCCTTTTAGCATGCAGCCTAGCGCTCATTTCACATGCAAAGGCCCAGTGTTTGAGCCCATGCTTCCTGAATGAGCTCCTTTTGTGGAGTAATTGGAGATCACTCTGTTGCTGACAAAGAGGTGTAGGGCCTCTCTTTCCTTTTTCTCTCTCCATTTTTCTCTCATTTCTCGTCTCCCCCTGCCACCCTCATTACGCCCCTCTCTCTGTTCTCCTCAACGTTTGTATAAGTTGTTGCATAAAAATATACTTGTGTGCGAGTTTCCTGCAAGCTGTTATGTGTCTTCGGGAAAAGTGTTTTATTTCAGTAGATTGTTTGAGTCTGTTTTAAAATTTCAGTTAATTTTTAAATAGTTAACACATCTGCTTTCTGAAAATCTTTTTTAGTCACGTATTTTATTATTTCCTGCTAAAGCTTGCAGATAGCTAACATGAGCTAACCTGACAGTGTATCTACCTATATATATCTGACAGAATTTTTTTCCTACAGATGATAGTTTACTGTTACCAAAGTAGCTAACATATAGGATTTCATGATAGGATTTCCAACATAATTTTCCTCCAGCTGTTACTATTTGCTAATACATATAACCAATATTTACTGGTGGAAGCTATCCTGCCACACAACTTCCCAACTTCCTGATTTACTGAATTTCTAATCATATTTATAACTGCTCATAATGAGACCTCTGTCTGGCTACATACACTAACCTGACAGGATGTGATTGAGTGCAGTTACAACTAGTCACATCTATGCTTAGGGTGTGTCTTTAAATGCACACTGTCACACTATTAAGTGTCACCTAGATGATGATGGGTCTCTATTGACTGCCAAGGTTTCTTCCTCATGGGAAGCTTTTACTTGCCGCTGTCACCTCTGGCTTGAACATTATGGATAAATTTATAACCTTAAAATTTATATCAGATTTTCATATATTTCTGTAAATCTGCTTTGTGACAATATCCGTTGTTAAAAGTGCTATACAAATAAAATAGTGTTGGATTGAATTGAATATAATGAGGGTAAACCTAAAACGATTTTCCGGCAGTTCAGACTTTTAATGGTTTAAAATGACATATTCGTGAGGAGCTTGAATGATTGATGATTGTTACTGAGATCTTCTGTTACTGTTTCCTCAACTCTATCTTGGATTATTATAAAGCCTTTATATCCAGCGTTCTTTCCGCAGTGCCTTAACCACAGCTGAGCAAACACAGGGCCAGTCTAAAATGTGTGTTTATACTGAAGATCTGGTATGGAGCGGGAACAGAAATCCAGGTGGTGCGGTTACTTTTCTGGAAATATATCCACAGTTTGGTTAAATTAGCAAGGAAATGGAAATTCCCACATCATCTCTAAGGTAACTCAATAAAAACACTACAACTTAAATAGCAGCCGCTTAAATAAATCAAATGGGTGGCTGGGTTGCCATTGAGAGGCCATGAAGGTCATTTGAACTTTTGTTCTTCTCAACTGTTTTAATGAAAAAAGGATAATAATTAATTCATGTGTATTTATGCAGACACGTAGTATACAATTCTGAAAGTGAGTGATTATGAGGAAAGGAATTAGCTGTTACTCATGTCTTCAAGATACAAGCCACTGTAATCATTAAACTCTCAGTCAGAAAGCATCTACTCCCAAATATTACGGCGCAGTGACCTTGCCGTAAAAAGTGAATCAGTGCCTTTATTACTAATGAACTTTACACTGAACAAGCAAACCATGATGACCAACTGCAGCTGTTTAACTGGAATCAGTGTGTTGAAGCTTCACTAAAATTCTTCAATTGCAATGACGATCTTCCTGTCTTTAAAACGAGTCGAAGTTTCTATTATCTTATCAGTCTTGCCTTTCAGCTGGTCTTGTAATCATCGCTGCTCTCTGAGATGCAGCTTTTCCTGTGAAAATAGAGATATCAGGCAAACTGACAAACCCAAATTGTCACAATGGATTTCCTGTTGGTGTAAATGTGTAGAAAAGGTTCGATGCTTGCTTTTGCTATTCTGCATATGGATCCGTTTTCATCACGCTAGTGAAATGCAGCTCTTGTTTAATGATCATTTCTGACACACTGTACATCTTCATTAGCCTCACTGCACTGACTTGAATACATTACAGGGCAGTGCAAAAAAAAATGTTGTGAAATACAGCTGACATTATCAGGGGCTTGCATTAGCTTACGAGAGGTAATGTGGCGGGAGAACATACATATTTGTTGTGTTTTTTAATGCTAAACCTAGCTAGATAGGTAACATAATGTGACCAGACAGAATTTCTGACAGAATCTTTTTTATAATTTAATTTTTTACTTTTTACTTAAATTTTTTAAAATAGTTAACATTAGCTAGCCTGACAAGACAAAAAATAAATAAATAAAAGATGCTATTTACTGCTAAACCTATTCAAATGACTAACGTGCTAACCTGACAGGATTTCTGACAGAATTATTTATTATAGATCATATTTACTGCTAAAGACATACATAGCTAATGTTAGTTTACCTAAAAGGAATTCTGAGAGGATTTTTTAATGAAAGATTTGCCAAAAAGCTATTATCTTAGATGTTATTATCTATTGTTAACGCTAGCCAGATAGCTAACATAAGTTTATCTGAGAGCAATGCTGCAAAGATTTTAATCAAAGAGCTAAGAATTAACAGCTATAATAGCCAGACAGCTAACATACTCTAACCTGACATGTTTCTGCTAGAATTTGTTTTTTTTTTTTAGTTATGGTTTGTGCATTTGATTGTTTCTGGTTTTTGTGTTTGTTTAAATCATAGATATCATTTACTGCTGAAGCTATCCAGATAGTTCTGGATAGATCTGACAGGATTTCTAACATGATATTATGTAAAAGGAATTCTGTAAGGAATCACTATGGTTTATTTTCTGTTTGGGTAAATCTGTAGAAAAATTGAGCTTGATATGTTGACGGGTGCATTGCTTGCTTTGTTCTACAATCTTTTTGTTGTTCTCATTGTTGGTGCGTGTTTATGCAGGTAAATAAATTAAAATTACAGAAATTCCAGACATTATTCAAACCAAAATGTTGGTAAATGCAAAAACATTATGTGACAGTATTACTTTGACATGTCCTCATGATCCTCAGACCTCGATCTCATCATCTGATCACCAGACCATGCTCCTATCCCCACAGTCACTTGATTATTAATGACATTCTCCTGTTTATAATCACATTACTCCTGTTAGATAAGTCAGACTGCCACATTGTAGTGTCTCGCTCAAGTGTTGTGTCTGACCTGCTCTGATTTACTTAGACGTGATGTTAGTGGCACAGGGGTTTCAACCCCTCAGTGAAAAAGAGCCATTGTGTCTGGGTTAACGATAATAACAACTATCCAATGTTCTCATGATGCCTCTTATAGCATGTTTCTGAAGTTCAGACCTTCCCAGCGGATAAGAACTCGACTCATGCACAAGATCTGATCATCAGGTTTTGATTTCTCAGTAAGATAAACAACCAGGGAGCACAAGATGCTTCATTAAGCCTCAAGGCATCACTGTGTTTTTATATATAAACACGATGTCATTAAGATGTTGCACTTTCTGACCTTGTGTTTATTCTCGTACTCTGCATATTTGTTGTTTGTTTGTTTGTTTGTGCCCACAGATGACAGTAGAGGAAGAAAAATTCGTTATTACTCCGGAATTTCCTGCATTGAGACGTCTGTGTAGAAAAGTTAAAGCGCACTGGAACTTGGCATCACATTTAACGTGGAGGTTTTCCTGTTAGAGCTCTATATTTGCCACTTCTGAGAATTTTGGGTCACAGTTCAAGTTTTCATGATCTGAAACCAAAGGAATTTACATTTATACAATACGTCAGTAAAGATATGCATCACAACGTAAACAACAACCTCCATCTCTGAGGGCCAAGTATGGACTAATGTAAGAACAGGAAAGCCGGGTTCAGCTGTTAACCATAGATAAACTTCCTAATATATGTCCCCTTGTGTGTGTGTGTGTGTGTGTGTTATTGTTTGTGCAACTGTTTTCATGATGAAAATACCATCACATGATTAGAAAGGTTCTCTTTTGCCCTCTATGTCCGTTTATACAAAGAGCATCACAATTTTAACAATTATTTAACGCTATGCAGAAATATTAAAATATATTTTATAATAATACAATAACATAAGGAATAAAACTTTGCATGTGGTTTGGCAACACCACATACAGCAACATTAGTAACAAGGCTACTGTTGTCTATGATTTTTCAATAGCAGCATGTCCCAGAGTGTTGTATTTGCTATTTTTTGCAATTTGCTATTTCCCACCCACTTGCCTAGCTTGACTCTCTGTGTCTCACAATAGCTAACAAATGGGAAGGGTGAGGGTTAGCACATGCTTCATCTTGGTACATCACACAGATGCCCAGAGACTGGCCTATGATTGGTTGATTGACAGGAAGGGTAACGCCATCCCTCTCCCCCAGGGAGCATAGCCAATTTTGCTGTCTTCCACTCCTGGCCATGGATGTCAGTGGCATCATTAGGTTTCAAACTTGCAATCTCTTGAAAGTATGATAATAGGGCCTGACAAAATAGAAAACATGTCTCTTTTGGCTCACATGTAGCCCTAATAAAACTTAAATAATTAAATATGTGTAAATACACAGTTTCTCTTAAGTGTTTCATAAAAAGTAGCAGACATTAGACACATTTCCCTTTTCTCCTTGCTTTGAATTCCCCCAGAAGGCCATTAGCATCAAGCAATATTTCAAATATATATTTCATAGCCGCACTTTATCCATGAGTGTATGCTAACCGCATGTGAGGCTGCGTAAATTATCATGCTGAGAAAATCTAAAAATGTTGCATGTTTAATGTCTGTTTAAAGATGATAAAAGCTTTCCCATGAACATCAGGGCTCCTCTGCGCATTCGGATAACATCTCTCTGGAGTCTGGACCCTCACAGCAGATAAGAATGTGGCCTGAGAGTGTTGGAAATATCAGTTAGGGGGATCTGCTCTGACCTCAGTAAAGTTTATATAGTTACAATGAAGAAAAATGATTTCATTTTTGAGTGATGGCTGGGTTACTGTATAGTGGGGGCTGCTGATGTGGAGTCCAGTCAACATGTAAATAAACTCCCCCTCTTGTTATCCACAGACACATCTGATTACTACTTCAGCTCCCAAGAGATAACCATGGCATGAACTCTGCACACAGACAAAAGACGTCCCACAGACAGAAAGAATAGCTCTGAACATCATTTGATTGCTTCCGTTAGGAATAATCTGTCTCCATTGCTGTCCAAGCCTATAGAGAGATGAAACAGCTGAGACACAAAATACTTGGCTTTGTGACTGCATTTGTTCTTTGGAAATTTGAGCAATGTTTATTTATTTTATTTTATTTTAATTTTTTGGTGTAGGGTATTAATCGAAATAAAAAAATAGAACAGAATTCATTATTGTTCATTATTTATTATTATTATTTCATTCATTATTCATTATTTATTATTATTCATTATTTATTATTATTATTCATATTGGTAGATTTGTATTACGAAAATGACAAAATGTGCTTTGTTGCATGTCCTTAACCCTTTTCTTCATTTCCATGATGAATGGCACATCATACTTCATAATCAAGCATCAAAGTTTCTGTTAGATGCAACAAATGAGTTCGTTCCTGTTATCATAGCTGTTATAAATAGTCTATTATATGCAAAAGTGCAATAGTCTATGCAGCTGTATTCCTTCGCCAGGCCCTCTTTTTTCTATTGTGAAGTTTTTAAAATGCATCTTTTCATGTTGCTTGGAAACTGGAAAGCATACAGCATCTCAACTTTATCTCTGATTGTTACAAAGCATCAACACTGAAAACTCCATCCCTAAAGGTTAACGTCTCCTTACAGAAAGCATCCCCATCTCCACAATTAACCCATGTATTGCATTATAGATAAAAGCAGAAATACAGGAGCTACATATGATGCATATGTATATAGTATGAGCCTTAATACATCCTTAAGCATTTTAACAATGTCTCAGGCATGAGGAGTTTCTTGTCCAGTGTGATTTTATTACTGTAGTATAAAAACATTTTCCAGCAATTGACAAATCTCTACAGATTAGCCTTCTTCTTGTGTTTGTTTTGAACACGGTGACTGTCAGGGCCGAAAAAAAGTGTATCCTCACAGCAGTGAGCATTCTCTCTGACATGACTGATAAGATAAGCCTTATACTCCAAGCATTCAAGATTTCTAGACAAATGCAGGCACTATAGTGATATTTAGCATGCAGTGTGAAAATTTATCACATTTTTAAACACGTTTTATTTGATTTATATGGCAAATAGAAAAAGAATGATGTTATATTTAACCATGATATGGTGGGCATTCTAAAGCAAAGACTAAATAGGAACAGAGGGTCTGTATTAACTGTAAGCTTTGAAGCATTAAGATGGGTTCAAATCATGTGTGAAGACATCTTAGATCAATATCTTCTTGTAAGTGCTTGATAATGCATCATAATTATTGAGTGTCTACAGTCAGCAAAGTCAGTCAATGACCTTGGTCAGTGATGTCCACCAATCGCAGTGCAGTCTGGAACAGTCTGCTGGATCCAATCAGTCTGGCTTCAAGAGCATGTTGTGATGACCATAAAGTACACAGGAACTTCTGCCATGGCCTTAGTTTTTATAGTGATGGATTTATCTGTAGCGTTTGTATAAATTCTGCTGTTCCCCCAACTTCTGCATTACAGAAACATGTGGTGAGAAGATCCTACTGAATCCTGGAATACTGTAAACAAAAGAGACAAAGGTTTTTAGGTGACGACAGTGTGTACCTCCAGGATCTATGGTTCTCACCACAACTTTAGAAAAACAAATCTATATATACAACCCATATACACCGCAACAGCATACTTGCATTATGCCGCATATTGTTACATGGTACCTTTTTTATTAGTATGGGTCTATGAGCAAGCTGATCGGACTGCTACCCAATTTCAGTGATTCTACTACCATCAGAATCTGGAAAAAAACATCTTCAAGTGTCAGTTTGATACTCGGATGATTTGCTGCATTTCATTTAAATCATTTGGGAAATAAATACCTGCCAAGATAAATAACAATCATCAGCATACAGTCTATCGATGAATTTATTAAAAATGATGTGAATTATAATGTTAATTTTATCATGCATGTATAGTTGCAGGTATTCCTAATGCTGTTGATTTCTGCAGTCAGCAGATGCAGACTGCTTAATTCACACACATGCTTTTTGTCTCTTGCTCTATAATTGGGCGTTGGCCAACTCTTTGCTCGAAAACCACACAGAATACAGGACATTACAGACACACATAAAAATATTTCAGTATGAACACTTTCACAAATACACACACACACACACACATACACACACACACACACACACACTGACGTCACACTGTCCATTTTTCAATCAGGCCCTTGCCCGCTTGGGTCATTAACACATTCTTTTAACTGGGGATTTCACACAGCTTGAAGTTTTTCCTTCCTTTTGCATTCTTTCACATGACTCTCTTTCCCAGCAGAAGCTTGGCAGCTATTGGATGGGTATCCCATGCTGGCCATGAACACTGAGCCTGCTCTGTTCCAGGGTTTCCCCTTTCTCCTGTCCTCTCTCTCTATCTCTGTCTCTCTCTCTCTCTCTCTCTCTCACTCTAACCCTCTGTCTCTGTCTCATACCTTTTGCACTGCCATCCTTCCCACTCATCCGCTGCACCATTTTTCTTGTAAATCAGTTGTTATTTTGGTTACCATTTTCTTTTCGGGAAATTATGTGAGAAACAAAATGCTCTGTGTCATGCAGTTTTAGGAAAATTATCAATGACAGAGTCATGTAATGAAGCTAGTTATGTTATAGAAGAATCACAATGTGTGATCTCTTCTGTCCTGACACTGGAGAATCCTCCAAAAAATGTAAAGGTATGGTTCACTGAAAGCTATGGTTTGTAGCTGTCTGTCAGGACCTATATAGAAATTTATAGAAAATTAATAATCATTCTTAAAAACAGTATACATTATTTTCTAGCCCATTAGAGTGAGGTATGTGTGCCAAAGTGCATGGCAGTTTCACCAAATCGTTCCTAATGGTTCCTGTTTATGTAGAGGTTCTCTGAAAGTTATGTATGTGTTGAAGTTATTTCCTACATAGTGCTAGCAACAGTAGTGACAATGGAACTTCAAAGACTTTCAGCCTTTTTGTGTAATCATAGGCCAGGGTGTGCTCAGTCTGATGTAGAAAAAAATCTGCCGAAATAAAAAAACAGATCTAGGAGGTTAAAATACTCAGTTCAACCTCCAACAGTCTGGGCTAGAAAGAAATCAGCCTTAATAAAATAATCTGCCATAAAACCAATAGTCCACAATGATCCACCTTAAAAACCCTTATTAGCAAAAAATCTGACATTTCTGCCAAAAATGAAACCTTATACTGACAATTTTATATCTTCGGAACATAGGGGTGGTTTTAGAACATTTATACCAAGCAGTCTTAGTGGCATCTCTCACATTTTCCACATCGGATCTTTAGTCATTAGCGAATATTATGTTTAAAAGGGAACACTATATAATGGCAGGCATTGTAGATGTAAAATAGAGTCAGGAAGAAAAAGCACAATTCCACAAGGCCCAATGACTAGACTCACATCCCCTGATTGTTTCCCTTTTATCCAGCTTGCCCTTGTTTGGTTAAGTCTCAGCCCAAATGGACCTTGAGTTTTGTATTGTTATTAGATAGCTGATTGCTAACTTGTGTAGGACAGTGTTACACATTTGGGGTTACAAAGACACATTAAGTATGCTTCGTAGAGTTTAACTGTCTGCACAGTAGTCATTAAATAAACAGTCTGGATCAATGCATTTATTGTTCTTTCATGTTTCTGAATAGAACATGTCATCCTTTTTTGGAGAAACAATAGAAACTGTGAGTCCTTATTCCTAAATGACATGAGGTCCATGGCATCTGAAGTGGCCTTTTAGATTTTTCATTGACTTCTGAAGTGACATCATCAACAGAGGAAGGAGCCATTCATTCAACCAAGGATAAACTCTTCCATATCTCTAACATCTCTCTTTCTTTCTCTGCTTTTCCATGGCCCTCCCCTTCTCCTTCCTTGTGAAGCCTCCAGGAAATAGCCATTTGCAGTCGTAATTATACTTCCTTCGAATCCAAGGCCACTGTATGACCTACAGATTACTCACAACACAAGTACACAAGTTTAGATTTAATGTTTTATTGGTCAAAAATGTATGTATCATATAGAGGAAATGAGAATGTCAACTCATGTCATCTTATTAATAAATTACTTCATCCATGAGTATGGAGCATGACTCATATGTCATGTGGCCTAATGGAAGTACACTTGGATATGCCTGTATATTTCCTGTGACGTTCCCACGGGTTTCCAGCTCATATCCTTAGGATGGCTCATTAGCAAATTGCACGGCACCTCCTGTCGAGCTCTCCTGGCCTGCTCCATTGGCCTGCTGCACTCCACTGAAATTCCTTATTTAAATATGCTTTGCATGCTCTACTGCCTCTTTTAAAATGCCACCCAGACCCAAGCAGTCCAGCCCCTTTCTCTTTTTCTCTCTCTCTTACCCTCTTCCCTGACTTGATTAATATTAACAGTTCATATCTTACACTTACACACACACACACACACACACACACCCACACACACACACACACTCAAGGCCTCTGCAAATTTCAGGACACACATGTACACCCCCAACACCTGAAAGCAGAGGGTCCTGATCTCTATCCTGCTCTCCATATTTTCCTTTTCTTTTATTCTCGTTCTTTCCCTCTGGAGAGTGAGTATTAATAGACTCAGTGGTCAGACATCTGTTAAAATACTCAATCAGCATGATAATACCATGAAGCAATTATGTTCTACTCAATCTATAATCTCTAATGCTCTTCAAGTGCTTCAAGTGCTTGAAAGTGAGTTTTGATAAAAGTGTGCTCAAATGCATTACCGGTGAAGTAGTTATAGGTACTTCTGTAAAATTATACAAGTAATGTTAATGTAAAAAATATATATATTTTAAAAAAGTACTGAAATAAATAAAAAGGACACAACACAATTGGAAAATGCATCTAAAAAAATATATTGATTTTTTTTTATAAAAAAAATCATATGAAAATATACACAAAATTTAAAGTATTAAAATATTCAATGAGTGTATTTTATAAAATATAGTATTTGAGATTAATTAATATATCAGCATAAAAATACATACAAATGTACATATAAAATATGCTTGTAAATTTCAGAATATTAAAAAAAAAATAGAAGGAAATTTTATATTATCTTTAAATACAGTATATGTTTATATTAAAAATAACCACTTCAAGAAGCTGGTGGTAGATTACAGAAATTATAGAAATGTTTACAGTTTCACAATTTACAATCATGCTTCTGCTTTAAATATGCTATGAAGTGTAGGGCTAAATTTAGCACTGGGTGGGACAGACTTGAATCCCTCATTGGGTTAGTGAGTTTGTTGGCTGACTGTAAGCATGAAAAAGACTCTCCCTGTAGACCTGACCCCGTGTCTTTCAGAAACTTGGGGTCTTTGCATGTTTGGCCTCCTACCAGTGCACTGGAGTGATTGTTGACACTTGTATGGATGATTTATTCATATTTCACAAATCACATTTTTGTTTTTTGTTTTTTTTTTGATACACTGATGACATTTTTTTAGCTCACAGCAAAGACTGGGATGATTGAGGACACAGGGTATTCATATTTTAATAAGGCTCTCTTGGAAATATGCAAATCGCTGCATTCATGCATAAGCATTACAGGGTTTAGGAAGCACTCATCTGTTCTGACTGCCATCTAATTAAGTAGCGTTTATTAAAACGTATCATGGTTTTTATTAAGGACCTTGGTGCTCTGTTGTTGTAATATGGTTTAAATATGGAATGCAAATTGTCTGGTGCTTGTTGATATAGCCACCCTTTTCTCATATCACCCATCTAATTATTAATAACTAAAACCAGTGGGTGATTAATGAAGAAGTCAGTGATGTGCTGTTGACTCCAGGCTTCTTTTATATAAGTATGCACCAATATTGTGTGCATTTATTCGTTTTCCTTTCTGTTACCACATGATAGTACATGACTTAAGCCTAATGTACACTGTCCTACTAATAAACAGAGGATGCATAATGACAGTGTTCTGGACATTCACAATTAACAATGGCAGTTCTGTTGTGAGCGCTGGGACACACCCACTTCTTTTCATCAGCATATGCAATATTCTTGCAAGTTAAGGTGCTCTTCATGGCATGTTGTGCTTGCTAAAACATGCTCAAGTTTGCCGTCTGCTTCGGTCCACTGAAATTCCCCCATTTAAATTTTAGATACTGTTTAAACACTGTAACGTATAAAAAAGGAATAAATAAATAAAAGTGCAGCGGCACATGACAGCAATAAACATAAACATAGCTAAAAAAAAATGTTACTATTTGTTCGATTGTTTCAATTGATTGCTGGTAAGGTTATTCATGTTAGGACCCAAAAATTTGGACTCATACTCTGGGTAAATTGTTTTGAGGCATATAAGCTGCCTTGAGATACTGGACTGGTATTTCCACATCCTCCCATTGAGTCAGTTTTGATATCAGCTGCCAACCGTAACATTCCAAAAACTGACACTCTTTCCTGTACACAAACATCTGAACACAGGAGACACTCTACAGGAATAAGGAGTGGGTGTTTAATGCCACCTGAACCATTACAACATCTTCACAAACGTTAACTTGAAATTTGGGAAAATTCTTGTGAAACTTGTCACCTCATCCTCTGAGTTTCCATTCCGTCTGGGTTCAGGGATGTGCCTGGGACATGAACTCCCTTCCTGCGTACACAGCTCTGAGCAACTGAAGAACAAACCATCACAAGGCAGATAAATGTAGTGCTGTCTGTCTGGACCACCAAAGAGAGCTAGTATAAAAGTGAGGGTTGGAAAATGAGACGCATACCTTCCTGCTATTAGTGCAGTAATGGGAGTTCATGTGGAGAGCTCCTTGTGCACTACGGTGAGGCATGATGTTTAGATTGAGATACAATGAAAAAGATACATTCAAGTTTATTAAGCCGTGTCTTGTTTATTGCAATATATCAACTCACAGAACTAAATTTTCCCTACACGTTTTGCACACCTGGTCTCAGTCGACTCAGTGGTGGTGTGTTATATTAACAACATTACAGATTTTATCCCACTTGTGTTTGAAGTTAACAAGATGTGTTAGTCCTAAGAAAAAAGTACAGTGGGTGGCTTCAGCCTTTTGGGAATTTTTCATGCTTTGCTAGAGTGACTGGAGGAATTATCAAGAAATCTGCAGGAGGAAATAAGACAATTGGTTTAGCCCAGCATTTTTAACTCAAAACACCAACACGAACTGGTGAACAACTACGAATGTTCCATTCCAGGAATGAAGGGTCATGATGGACTATGAGTTTTTCTATGATGGAATATGTTTTTTAGCATGCAGGGTATCAGAGTATCAGAGTACAGTAGGCTGACTATGAACCAAAACATATCAAATCATAGATTGGGACCTGATTAGTTAGTAATCAGTTTTCAGAAGTTCTTGTACTGAGGTACATGAGGTACTATATATTATAAGGTTTGGTATAAGTTGATTATAGACATAATTAAGTTTCTCAGTGATTATCTGCTTAAATGGGCTTGAAAACGCCATCAGATGCATCAACAGGATGCTGGTGAGTGCCCAGGTCACTAACATCATTTTAGAACCAGCAAATTACCCATAATCCTTCATGTTGTTACTATTTCCATCGCCATGTGAGCTATGTCATAGTTCCTGCCTAGATACCAGGCAGGCCAAGCTGGGACATGTGGGCGGAGCTAACAGTAGTGCAGCTCATTGATTTGTTGAAGGATCTTCAGACATTGAATGTGTGCTAGGTTTTGCACTCAAATAAAAATGTTGGCACACTGGGCTGTGTTTGGAAAATTGGGCAGCCATTCAATTTGCTAGTCTGTATGCTCACTAAAGATTAGAGAGAACCCCAGCTAGTTAGCATCAAATGATAGAGATCGGTGTTCATGTAAAAAAGATTCCTTGAATTTTGAATAATATTTAACATGTTTCTGTCAAGTCACCACCTCCACAGAACTTTCCTATTTTCCAAGGTAGAATCATGTCACACACACACACACACACACACCATCAAAGCCTCTGCACTCACATCTGTGCCACATACCACCTGTGTGTGCTGTTGGTAAATGTCCCTACTCCTGATAGAAAGATAGATTTAAAATTACTAATGATCCAGTGCAAAAGATTTAGAAGAAGGAGACAAAGTCCTTTTCTATGAATGCACATATACAGCATTTTAATGTTTTATACACTACCAGTCAAAAGTTTGGACACACCTTTTAATTCAATGTTTTTTGTTTAGGGATTTATTTTCTACATTCTAGAACAATACTGGAGATTTTAAAACTATGAAATAACACACATGGACTTAAGTAATCCATATGTAATGACAACAAAAAACAGTCAGATGTTATTTTAAGACATGAAGGTCAGGTGTGCTGGAATAGTTCTTGCAAGAACAGTATTGTCAAGTGCATTTGCAAAACCCATCAAGCACCATGATGAAACTGGCTCACATGAAGACCATCCCAGTAAAGCAAGACCAAAACTGACCTCTGCTGCAGAGGAGAAGTTCATTTAGAGTTACCAGCCTCAGAAATCACCAAGTAACAGCACCTCAGATTAGAGCCGTTATGAAGGCTTTACAGAGCATCAGTAGCAGACATATCTCAATATCAACTGTTCAAACGAGATTACTGTGTATTTCTGCTGCCTTCAGCATTGTTTCACAATGTAGAAAGAAATAAACATCAGGAAAGACCATGGAATTAGGTGTGTCCAAACTTTTGACTGGTAGTGTATATTTAAAACTATTAAAAGTCCTTGAAGGACCATTGTATGTATGTTCTTGTACTTTATGTCCGAGAAGCAGTCACAGGAACCTCTTTACACCTTTACCCTTAATATGCATTAAGTATGTATGAATTATAACCATACATTGATAAGTCATATGGAAATCTGTCATTCTGCTGACCCGAATAGCTAGCTGGCAAGTCTTCAGTGAGGAAACATTTATTTACCAATTATGAAAGGAGCCTCTAATGTCATCACTTTGTAACAGTCAGAGAATAAGCCATAAGACTGACATCTTCAGGACAGAGGAATTTATAATTTGCAGGTTCTCTGTAATATGACAAACGGTGCTTTCTTTGTTTTTTAATAGAGAATAAAATAGAGGATGTTTAGAGAAGGACACTAAGTCCTTTTACAGACGTTCCACAACATTAAATGTAACTATAAACAGAAAAATGTATGGGTTTTTTTGGAGTTCCCCTGTAGTGTGCGAATTATCAACTACGAAATCTCAGCACAAAGCAGTATGGTCACTCAGATACATCATAACCCAGAATTATTTTCTAAATTTTAGAAAAATGTATCACTGGCAAATTGCTGTCGTGTAAATTTGGAAAATAATGAGTAACAGTAACTCTGTTTTAATCACAATACTGTATCCTGCTTTATTTCATTTATCGATAAGACTCAATACAGAAAGTTGCTCGAAAAACGTGAAGTGTTCAAACAATATGGAGCTCTCTGTATTCAGGCACAAACCACAGCAGAGCTCTAAATCATTGGCTGGAGTGACTGGGAGAGAGATTTAGAATGGGAGGAATGGAGAAGAGGGAAAAGAGTGTTGAGGGGGGGGTCGCTTCCTCCAACAAAAGACTCGCTCCTCTCTCTCTTTTCAAAACGCGACATAGTTTTTCTCCGCTCCATGGAGACCACTTTTTGGTCTCTGAGAACTGCTTAGAGCGAAGCTTACTTTTTTTTTTTTTTTTACCCTGATCTCAGAACACAGTCCATGAGCTGAAATCCTCCAAGCCTCCAAGCCTCCTTCATCTCCTCCTGATGAAGGTTCTTTCCCAAACCTCACTGACTCACACATTAATGACCAACAAGCCTTCACTGAAACTGCTGTGCCCCATTTTCTGTCATTCATAAACACATTAGTGCACTCTGTTTGCTCTTTGTTATTGTCAAGCACATGGTTCACAGGCACAATGGATCAAGCAAGTCAGCTGTTTCAACATCTCTTGTGGGATTTGTTTAGAGAGCTTCCTATTTGATGATTATCGAGCCATTCTGTCCATTCTTAATATTAGCACAGCATCATTTTGGCAGCATGGACTGCGATGATAAGCTGTAAATTTGGTAGAAATCAAGAAAGATCGAAATATTTTCCCAATTTTAGGTACTGGAGTTCTCCTGCGGTGATTTATCAGCAGTACAGTGTGGAGAAATTAACATCAGTGTGGTCACTTAGATGCATCACCCTACAGAAGGATCTTTTCTAAACTTGAGACTATATATCAAAGGACTTTTATTTACAGTGATATTATGTAAGAAATAACACACTTGGAGAAATGCAGTTATAGGAAAATAGTCTATTCCAGGGTGGTGTGATGAACTGGAGTTACAGTTACTGAACTTACAGTAGATTCTTTGTTTTAATCTGTTTACACCGTAGTCATTTGCCAACAGTTATATTTTGTTATTTATTTAAGAATCATAATTTTATGCTTTTGTAAATACACAAAACCAGTTTGCTTGACTGAGCCATTGTCTTAGATTAGGAACATGTACTTCAAGTAACTGGTTAGAAATTGTTAGAATTGTGCAACAGTTCTTCAACCAGTAAAAATAATGCTGTGTTTAAAGTGGACTGGGAACCAGTTCTGCAGATGCACCAAAAAGAATCATTCACAAGCCGAAGCAGTGATTAGTACAGACTAGTTTGCCTTGATCACTGCAAAATGCTGTTGCTTATTTCCACGTCTTTGAATAGCTTTAATATAAATGTTTGAGCGCATTTTGAGCCTGAAGTTTGTCAAATCAAGAGCCAGAATAATTACAATTTCAGTCAAATTCATCCACAGAATATCAGAGGTCATGAGGTCAATTCAGATAAACCTAAACTGACTAACACTCCACCTTGTCACACTGCGGCCTTGGTTTTACTGTGTGTGTGTGTGTGTGTGTGTGCGTGTTCGTGCTTTTAGCACAAAGTCATCTATTGTTCATAAATCTGCAAAGCCTCTTTATAAACAGGCGGAACGAGAGGGCTTGCAGTGAGCCGAGTCACATCGCTGTGGGATTTGTGTGAAACCACAGAGAGCAGTAGAGTGACCGTCTGGCCGAGAACTCGCTTTGAGTCATTCCACTTCATGCTTCATGTGTCATTATTTTATTACCCACAGAGTGACACATGACTGAGGAATTTACTTAATATTAACACAAGTATACAAAGACATCAGTAGTGATAAACACATCACCAATTCCCCCTTGACCATGACACTGTGTGTGTGTGTGTGTGTGTGTGTGTGTGTGTGTGTGTGTGTGTGTCTGTCTGTCTGTCTGTCTGTCTGATAACATTCAAGTGAAAGATATAACAACAGATAAGAAAAAAAGGTTTAATTAAAATAAATAAATAAATAAATAAATAAATAAGAGAATCACTGACTTGGATTGTTGAACTACTTTTTTTGCTTTAATTACAGCCTTCAGTCTGGAGGGAAACGTCTTCAGTCTGTGGGAAACGTCTCTACCATCTTTGCACATCAATATTTGCCCACTCTTCTTTGCAGAGGTGCCCTACTTCAGTTAACTTTCATGGTGACCGATGGTGGACTGCAGTCCTCAGGTCATTCCACAGATTTTCAGTAAGGTGTAAGTCTAGACTAGGCCATACAAGGACATTCAGCTTTAGGTGTGCTTTGGGTCATGTTGGAAGGTGAACCTGCTTCCCACTGACAACTTTCTGGCAGAGGTCATCAGGTTTTCCTCAAAAGTTTTGCCCCATCCATTTTTTTCTTCTACCCTGACAAGTGCTCCAGTCCCTGCTGCAGAGGAACTGCCTCACAACATCACACTTCCACCTCCATGCTTTAGTGTAGGAATGATGTTAGCTGGATTGGCTTTTGGTTTTGAGGCCAAATAGTTTGATTTTAGACTCATCTGATCATAACACCCTTTTCCACTTGGCCTCAGAATCTTCAAGGTGCATTTTGGCAAAGCTCAGTCATGACTGCATGTGGCTTTTCTTGAGGAGTGGCTTTTTTCTTGCAAACTTCCCATACAAACCACATTTGTGAAGAACTTGTGATATCATTGTCACATGCATACAATAACCACTCTTTGTCATAAATTCCTGCAGCTGCTCTAGGTGGCCTCTCAATGACCAGTTTCCTCCTCAATCTTCCATCCAGTTTGGTGGGTCGTCCTGATCCAGTATCCAAACCAAACACCTTCCAGTTCTTAATAATAAACTTCACTGTGCTTCTAGGGATTGATAAAGTTTTTGCATCCATCTCCTGACCTTTGCCTGTTCATAACTTTATCCCAGAGATCTTTTGACAGTGCCTTGCCACCTGTAGTTGATTGTTTTCTTCAATTGCTCTAAGATAGACTGAAATGCTTCAGGAATAGCTCTTTTTATGCTGAGCTAATCAAAATGATTACAGATGATCACAGGTGGAAGTCAAATAGCTTGATGTGCCACTGAGATGATGATGAGCTACAACTGATTGAGTTTACCAGTCATTTTTAGGAGGGCGGGTGATCCAACTCAGTGATTCTGTTTATTTTTAGACAGATATAATACCTAGATATTATTATTATTATTATTATTATTATTATTATTATTATTATTATTATTATTATTATTATTATTATTATTATTGCTGTCTCAGTAATTTCATAGCAAATTATTGTTTTTGTACTGATGGCAATCATCCAGCATGTTTCACTCAGGGTATGGACATTATTAATCCCTTGGCTTAAGCTGTTGGCCATACTGGACATTCTTACGCCATATTTGCAGGATAATTATGTGCTAATGTGCTCTAAGTGAGACGTTTTTTTAGTTATTCTCATAAGACTTGAGAAGCTTTTTAAGTGCTTTTGGGAAAACGATGCCTTTTGGCAAAACGTGTCCACAGCTGGTGTTGATTGGAGCAAAGGAATTTCACACAGCAAGTGAAAGCAAGGTCAGGTGACCGCTCGGCCTGGGCATTTGTGAGAGTACACGTGAGAGTACATCCAATGTTTGTAGTTGTAGCCATTGTTTTTATTTCATTTAGATGCTTATTTTTGTATTTTTGATTCTTGTTATTGAATTAATTAGTGGAGGAGGTGGAGAATTTATCTCAAAACTAGAGCAATTATAAAAAAAAGTCTTCCACCCTGTGTGTTCTCCATAGTAGCAAAGAATAAAGGAGGTTGACTGCACTCATGACATCCCATGATGCACTGCACAAGGTTTTTGTGTATATAGTAAACATGTGTTTTGTGTGTGTGTGTGTGTGTGTGTGTGTGTGTGTGTGTGTGTGTGTAGAAGATTTTTGTATTGGAACTGTGGCCAGGCGGTGGAAAGGATTGAGAGGATGAGAGGAAGAAGAGAGTGGGGTTTATTTTAGGGCATTTAGGGCAGAGCAGAGAAGTGAAGGAGAGGAGAAAAGACAACTGGAGAAGAGGAGAGTAGGAGAGTAAAGGAGAGTGAAGATCAGCATGAAGAGGAGAGGAGGGGAGAGGAGAGGAGTAGAGGATAGATCAGGACAGTAGAGGAGAAGAGAGTAGAGGAGAGCGGAGGTGAGGAGAGCAGAGGTGAGGAGAGGAGAGGAGAGGAGAGGAGAGTGGAGGTGAGGAGAGGAGAGGAGAGGAGAGGAGAGGAGAGGAGAGGAGAGGAGAGGAGAGGAGAGGAGAGGAGAGGAGAGGAGAGGAGAGTGGAGGTGAGGAGAGGAGAGGAGAGGAGAGGAGAGGAGAGGAGAGGAGAGGAGAGGAGAGGAGAGGAGAGGAGAGGAGGGGAGAGGAGAGGAGAGGAGAGGAGAGGAGAGGAGAGGAGGGGAGAGGAGAGGAGTAGAGGATAGATCAGGACAGTAGAGGAGAAGAGAGTAGAGGAGAGCGGAGGTGAGGAGAGGAGAGGGGAGGGGAGGAGAGGAGAGGAGAGTGGAGGTGAGGAGAGGAGAGGAGAGGAGAGGAGAGGAGAGTGGAGGTGAGGAGAGGAGAGGAGAGGAGAGGAGAGGAGAGGAGAGGAGAGTGGAGGTGAGGAGAGGAGAGGAGAGGAGAGGAGAGGAGAGGAGAGGAGAGGAGAGGAGAGGAGAGTGGAGGTGAGGAGAGGAGAGGAGAGTGGAGGTGAGGAGAGGAGAGGAGAGTGGAGGTGAGGAGAGGAGAGGAGAGTGGAGGTGAGGAGAGGAGAGGAGAGGAGAGTGGAGGTGAGGAGAGGAGAGTGGAGGTGAGGAGAGGAGAGGAGAGTGGAGGTGAGGAGAGGAGAGGAGAGCGGAGGTGAGGAGAGGAGAGCGGAGGAGAGGAGAGGAGAGTGGAGGTGAGGAGAGGAGAGGAGAGTGGAGGTGAGGAGAGGAGAGGAGAGCGGAGGTGAGGAGAGGAGAGCGGAGGAGAGGAGAGGAGAGTGGAGGTGAGGAGAGGAGAGGAGAGTGGAGGTGAGGAGAGGAGAGGAGAGCGGAGGTGAGGAGAGGAGAGCGGAGGAGAGGAGAGGAGAGTGGAGGTGAGGAGAGGAGAGCGGAGGTGAGGAGAGGAGAGGAGAGTGGAGGTGAGGAGAGGAGAGGAGAGCGGAGGTGAGGAGAGGAGAGGAGAGTGGAGGTGAGGAGAGGAGAGGAGGACAGATCAGGAGGGTAGAGGAGAGGAGAGGAGAGTGGAGGTAAGGAGAGGAGAGGAGAGGAGAGGAGAGGAGGATAGATCAGGAGGGTAGAGGAGAGGAGAGGAGAGTGGAGGTAAGGAGAGGAGAGGAGGATAGATCAGGAGGGTAGAGGAGAGGAGAGGAGAGCGGAGGAGAGGAGAGGAGGATAGATCAGGAGAGGAGAGGAGAGGAGAGGAGGATAGATCAGGAGAGTAGAGGAGATGAGTGGAGAGGAGAGGAGAGGAGAGGAGAGGAGAGGAGAGGAGAGGAGAGGAGAGGAGAGGAGGATAGATCAGGAGAGTAGAGGAGAGGAGAGGAGGATAGATCAGGAGAGGAGAGGAGAAGAGAGGAGAGGAGAGGAGAGGAGAGAAGAGGAGAGGAGAGGAGAGGAGGATAGATCAGGAGAGTAGAGGAGAGGAGAGGAGAGGAGAGGAGAGGAGAGGAGAGGAGAGGAGAGGAGAGGAGAGGAGAGTGGAGGTGAGGAGAGGAGAGGAGAGGAGAGGAGAGGAGAGGAGAGGAGAGGAGAGTGGAGGTGAGGAGAGGAGAGGAGAGGAGAGGAGAGCGGAGGTGAGGAGAGGAGAGCGGAGGTAAGGAGAGGAGAGGAGAGCGGAGGTGAGGAGAGGAGAGGAGAGGAGGACAGATCAGGAGGGTAGAGGAGAGGAGAGGAGAGGAGGATAGATCAGGAGGGTAGAGGAGAGGAGAGGAGAGCGGAGGAGAGGAGAGGAGGATAGATCAGGAGAGGAGAGGAGAGGAGGATAGATCAGGAGAGTAGAGGAGATGAGTGGAGAGGAGAGGAGAGGAGAGGAGGATAGATCAGGAGAGTAGAGGAGAGGAGAGGAGAGGAGAGGAGGATAGATCAGGAGAGGAGAGGAGAGGAGAGGAGGATAGATCAGGAGAGTAGAGGAGAGGAGAGGAGAGGAGAGGAGGATAGATCAGGAGAGTAGAGGAGAGGAGGATAGATCAGGAGAGGAGAGGAGGATAGATCAGGAGAGTAGAGGAGAGGAGGATAGATCAGGAGAGGAGAGGAGGATAGATCAGGAGAGTAGAGAAGATGAGTGGAGAGGAGAGGAGAGGAGAGTAGAAGTGAGTAGAGGAGAGGAGAGGAGACAAGAGGAGAGGAGAGGAGGATAGATCAGGAGAGGAGAGGAGGATAGATCAGGAGAGTAGAGAAGATGAGTGGAGAGGAGAGGAGAGGAGAGTAGAAGTGAGTAGAGGAGAGGAGAGGAGACAAGAGGAGAGGAGAGGAGGATAGATCAGGAGAGGAGAGGAGGATAGATCAGGAGAGAAGAGGAGAGGAGAAGTGAGAAGAGGAGTGGAGAGGAGAGGAGAGAAGAGGAGAGGAGAGGAGGATAGATGAGGAGAGGAGAGGAGAGAAGTTTAGAGTAAAAGCAGAGTAATGATTGTGATCTGTCCTCTGCGTTTCCTCCTCTCCAGGGGACGTTTATTTTACTGTTAAACATATTAAACCATTACAACATTCCTGATGTGCTCTCAGCACTCCTTCACACGTCACACACACACACGTCTTTCCACTAGGCCCTCCCCCTTTCTCTCTCTCTCTCTCTCTCTCTCTCTCTCTCTCTCTCTCTAACTCTTTATTTTTGACTTTTACTTTCTCACTGAGTCACTCAAAGTCCACCTTTAAATGATTTACTTGAAGCTCTGTGTGAACTTGTTAAAGAGCACATTGAGTGCGTGTGTGTGTGTGTGCGTGTGTGTGCGTGTGTGTGTGTGTGTTTGTGTGTGTGTGTGTGTGTATGTGTGTGTGTGTTCATTCATTTCTTGTAACTTTCCCAAGATCATGTTGCTCAGGAATGCTTTACGAGGCCGGTCCATGTTAGCTGGATTTTTACAACCTGTGTCTGAGGAAGTGCTTTCCTCTCTCTCTCTCTCTCTCTCTCTCTCTCTCTCCCTCTCACTCTCTTCTTGACCACCAGCTGAGGATCTGCACCTGAATTTCAAGTGAGAACTTGATGTGTGTATAAAAAGCTCTTTGTATGTATAAAAGGCTCTTTATATTTGTAGCAGTATTTCAGTTTTTTTAAATATCATTAGACAGCATTAGACACCACTTTTAACACCCTTTCATACACACACTAGTTTCCTACCACCACCCAAACCCCTGCAGGTACGTAGACTTGCTACACTAAATTGGTGTGAATCAGTGCATGTGTGTGTGTGTGTGTGTGTGTGTGTGTGGTGCCCTGTGTGAGGGACTGGTGGCCCATCCATGGTTAATCCCTGCCTTTTACTGGTTACTTCCCAAGATTATTTACATCATAGAGAATATCAAGGATATACAGAATAAGGAATAATTTATTTTTACATGTGATATTTTAACAATTTGTTTACTCTCTGTTTATGTTTACACATTTCTGATGGCTATGATTTGAACGCTTGAATGTTCTAATTTTAGCTTTGTCTAATTAACGTGTGAGTTTTGTGTAAATTCTTTTGGCAGCCAAATGCTGCATGTTCCTGAAACAGTCAGATTTAATGTACTCAGGTCGTGTGAGCGTTCCTTAAGGGGAAGAGAGCTGACAGGAAACACATGGCATGGTGGAGTAAAAGCTGGGAAGAGGAAAGTGTGTGTGTGCATGTGTGTGTGTGTGTGTGTGAGAGAGAGAGAGAGAGAGAGAGAGAGAGAGAGAGAGAGAGAGAGAGAGAGAGAGAAAGGACATGCAGTTCGAATCTAGAATTAGAAATTACTACAAACATTGTGTCTGGTCACATCGTGTTTTGTTCTGTGCTTGTACTTTCCAGAGATGTGAATGAACACAGGAACACATAATGTTGTCCTCTCCTGTGACCCTTTTCTGCCTTCCTCTCTCTCAGCCTCCTGACCCAGGCATGTAAGTGCAGCCAGGGGGTCTTTTCTTTAAAAAAAACCCTTCCCTATTTCCCAGTGCCTTCCTGCTCTGTTCACTCTGTGTGCTTTCACACTGTTAACCGCTCTCTCAGCAGGGGATGAATCCTGAATCCTCAAAAAAAAAAAATCATTCAGCTGCTTGAGGTCTCACATGGAGGTCTGGAGCAGTGACCCATGACCTCTGTGACTTTGACTTTGAAACATGACTTTAGATAAAGGAGAATCTCTCAGTGTGCTGAACCTAAAAATATAGAATCTGAAAACTGCAAAAATAGCATTTCTATTTAGTAACTGACCCAAACATGTTTTTTTAAAATGCCCTTAATCTGATATTCCCTTTATGCCCGGTCTAATAAATTTGTTTAAAAAATGCTTAAGAATTATTTTTAGAAAATTTGTGGAAATTTCTTTAAATTGATTACAAATTTCTTACAATGTAACTTTCTTACATTGTAATTTCTTACAATTTCTTACATTACTGACTCATTTCTTCAGCTTTTTTTTTCAATCTTATTTTTCAATTTTTTTCTTTTTGTATTACATGTAGCACTATTATTTGACTATATTTACAAATCCCATCACATACATGCCAATTCCTACATGTGCAGCAATCATTTTTTATGTTAAGACATTATCCAAAACATACCTTAACAATGATCTCGAGGGAAAAAAATAAGAAGTAAATCAGAATACTAATTTTGTAGGAATAAAGTGTAAAAATTTGAAATTTTCATGCTTTACTCATCCTCTTTTGTACTTTTTCCCCGACAAGCCTTAAAATCCTGCTTTGTCACCTTTAATCCAGTGTGAGATGTTGTTTATATGACAATGTTAATAAATTGTTACTTGGCAAAAATAGACTATAATTGTGTAGCATGTAAACACACTCAGCTTTAATTGTATTTCCATTTCCACTGCATCTGTCATTGTAGTACTATATATACTGTACAGATAGTGACCGAAATTGTTTAAACTTTAACTCAGTAGACTCCAGTGTTACGTTACTCACTCCTGTTAGATTATCTAGTACTGAATACTGTGCTTCAAAATGAATAAATGAATAACAAGCCAGGAATAAAAAATGGTGAAAATGGTAAAATGGTAAAGCCCATGTCTTTTACATGTCCTGTTTTTCCATTGTTTGGTGTTATGAATAGATGGAGGATGAAGAGAGGAAGAAATGTGGCTGAAAAATTGTTCCTAATTAAAGAGGGTTTGAAATAAAAGAGTCGTAACAAAAGTACCACTGAATCGAGAGACCACATGTTTTTTTTGTTCCTCCTTTAAAGATGCTTTAGATGAGTTTGGTGGAGGAAAACCCAACAGTTTCTAAGACACAACCACAGAGTCCAACTGAGACTAATTTATAGACCAAATGAAAAGAGAAGAAGACAAAAGCTAAGTCATCATTCATCATCCTGCGTTTCTCTCCAGGGGACAGTTTCAAAAATTGATAGTTTGGGGTTTCAGATTTAATTGGTGGTGGTGAGAAGCACACTGTAGATACGTAAGTTGGACTGTAATGTCTATGAAATGGAAATTTCCAGACATTTTTTTTTAAATTCAAGTCTCAGAAGTTCATACGTAAATCATTTACAGTTTTATCTGCACAATCAAAAAAGTTTCTGTTCTCTAGCCTCTATTTCTCTACATGGACACACTGAACATTTACAATACACCAAATGTGTTCTTCCATGTTGCTTTTCTTTGATGCTTTGGCAATACTATAAATACATACAGTCATGCAAATAAAGCATATTGAATTGAACTGCATTGAATTAAATTAAAATGAACTGATTTGAATGGAGTTTATGTGCACATATACCCTCTCCGTATATGCAAAAGTCTACTTCGTCTACTTTTCTCTGATGTATTTTATACATTTACATTTTTGCCAGAGTGTTTTTATTTTTGTCATGAACTTTCCAGGTCATGTCTTTTTAGATTTTAAAAAATAATAACAATTAATATTTAGCCCAATCACAGTTGACACACATCCATGAAGTGTTGTGAAGAGATGTGGAGTAGAGATAAGGCCAGTCAAAACTGAAGATATGAAAAATTAGGTAAGTAAATTGCCAACTACTTAACATTGCCATTTTCCTACTGTGTTCTCCCCTACTCCGTTCCCACCCACCAGCTCTCCCCTATCATATGACAGCTACCAACTGGGAAAGGTGAAGGTCACATCTTTTCAAACTTTTGCTTATGCTAGATCACAGGACAGCGTAACGCACTTGAAGGGAAGTGCTGTTTGCCGTCCTCCACATACATGAGCTCACAGATGCCCACAGCTTGATAGTGTCACTTTGACTGACAGGAGAGAGAGAGAGAGAGAGAGAGAGAGAGAATACTCTTCTCATGCAGAGACTATTTAAACCCTAGTTCTCTGGATGATTTTTGTTGTGCCATTCAGGAGATGTGTTTTTAACAGAATTGAACAAAATAGTTTTCTTGGCAATGGTCAGCAAAGCATGTAATAATTGTACAATTGGGTCACCAAATACACAATGCGATAGGGCTGCTGGGAAGTGACAAATGTGATATGGGGCTGGTGACGTCAAAAAGTGTGTTTGGTCATGAGCAGATGGCCTGGAAATAGGTTTCTGGTGTATTTTTTCCAGACATGTAATACCCTGAATTAATCACAAACACAGGATTATCTTTAATTGCAAACAAAACCAATCATCATAATCAGTCGAGTCAACCGTGAAGATGTGCCCAAGGGTGTTATCTCAAATAAAACCACCCACCACCACCACACCTCCTGACCCCCCCATGCACAAATAACCCTCATCTTTCAGGATCCTGTGAGTCACAGTGGTGTGTCTACATGGAGCGGTACTCAGGATAGCGAGCACATGTGTGATTAATGTGCAGAAGAAAGTGGCCCGGTTTGTGGGGGTGGGTGGAGGATATATGCTAGACCCACCAAAGACCTCAGGATTACTAAGACTCGGGGTCCCTTCACAGCTGGTGCATTCCCAGAGGAAGGGACAAAAGGATTACAATTAAAGGAAAATTCCAGTGTTTTCCTGAAAGGATTGTTGTCCCAGTGTTAAAAAAACATCACCCCTGCCCTGTCTCCTTCCAGCAGCTGAAAATTCTTAAAATTGTTTTCAAAATGCATTTGAAATTAAAATGATTTGAATTAAGAAGTTGGTTTTCCAATGCATTTCAATATGTATATGAGTGTATATAGAATAGTGTCACATGCACAGTAAATATTAACAATAGTAATGTGAAATATAAAAATAAAGTCTGCCGTTAATTGCATTTATTTCTTCTGAGCTCTTTTCCTCAGGCCACTCAAGTTCTTCCACACCAACCTTGGCAAACTGTGTCTTTATGGATGTTGTTTTATACAGAGGGGCACAGTAGGGTTTGAGATTAAAAGAGGAATATGAAATGATTGGTCAAGTTTTCAGCTTTCATTTCCTGTTCTTCTTCTTCTTCTTCTTCTTCTTCTTCTTCTTCTTCTTCTTCTTCTTATTATTATTATTATTATTATTATTATTATTATAAATGAATCAAGATGATATTTTTGTATAACATTGCACAGCTTTATGAGCAGTGTATCTGAGTTTCTAATAGGAATGTTTTGGTCTCTTTGGTCACTTTTCCTCCCAAATCAGTCGCACCCACCAGCCAACTCTCCCCTGTCATACGACAGCTATCTGCCAGGGATAGGTGAACGCTAACATGTGATTCATCTGAGGCACATGAAGCCTTCCAACTGCATCTTTTAGACTGTTTATCATGCTGCATCACAGGGCGGTGTAACACACTCAGAGGAAGGCGTTAGGCGACACACACACACACATCAGATTGGCTAGCGTTGCTGTGACTGACAGGGAAGAGACAGTGTTCTCCATCCAATTCAATTTAGTCTCCAACTATTCAAGTTTGTTTCCTAAAACCCCTGACAATGGATAGCTGTGGCATTGCTGGCATTCGAACTAGTGATTTCCCCATAAGGCAAAAGTTATTATGCTGTAATACAATTTTTTTCTGTTAGAAAATGGTGCATATAACCATACTGATCATCACCACCAACAACAACAACAATGATGAAGGGGTTTGTGGTTGTTGTTGTTTTAGTGATGCTGTTGATAATAATTGTATTCTTGTTTATTTTACTGTTACTGTTATTTAGTGTTATGTATGTATGTTATGTATTTATTCCTACAAGAAATTTAAAGCTATTTTTTATTTCTATTTTCCTGATTTTATTCCCAGACCTCAAATTGTTTCAGTCTCAAAAAGTGTGTGTGTGTGAGTGAGTGAATGTGTACTTAAGGGGCGGAGGGGGAAAGGGGCGGAGCTTCTTTCACATCCAGCTCGCGCTCAGTTGAGAGGTTTTCATCGCAAGAGACGGACTTGGTTTCACGCGCAGTGCAGGTACGTGTTCATTTCTTCTGCATTAAAACCAAACGGAAAAGTTTCAGAGATATAATTACACTTTAAATGTTTTAACAAAATGACTGTATTTTATATCACTTTAACTTTCTAAAGTTTCATTTAAAGAGAAAACTTGGCTTTCACTGTAGTTCACCTGCACATGATGAATTTCTGTTCAGGATTTTAATTAAAGAATGAAATCATATTTGTTCAGTCCAATAACTGTTCATCAGTCTGCAGTGCAGATGTTATCTATAGCAATTCTTAGACAGAATGTTTAAAGTTACCCCAAAAAAAGGGAAAATTAATGAATAAAGAAACTAAAAGAAAGGCTTAAATAAATAGTGAAACAGAAAATAGTGTAACAACTTGACAAAAAACATCTAGTAGATATTTCTTTAATCAGGGCTTTCTGTTGGATGAACTGTACTTTTCCCATATCTCCTTTCTTATTGCTGTTTTTTTCCCCACAAGAATTGAATAGCTGTTTTCTTAATTTTATTTATTAAGTTTTTATTTGTACTGTTTTTTCCCCCAAAGCAAAATCTTTTATCACAGTAATCGCAGAACTCGAACCTGCTTTTTTAAATGTAGTAAATCTACTGAGTTGTCATTCACTGTATTTATTTATTTGTTTACTCCTTTCAGCCTTTTCATCATGCCGTTCTTGGATTTGCGTACTCCATTCCCAGTATTCCATGCTAAGGATTTTTACCTGACTTAATGGAAGCTTCATGACATTACATCATAAGAAATTTGGTTACTGATTTACACTGGTACTCCAGAGCCCCTTAGTGGACTAAAGGGTGGATTACACGGGTGGTAAACAGTCCAGCCAGAGACCAGGACCATGGCTGACGTGGGCCTCATAGAAAAGCACTACAACTACACTGGGAAATTCCGTAATTCAGAAAAGGATTCCGGACTCAAGGCCGATTCTGTTGTGTTTATTATTGTGTGCTGCTTCATCATTCTAGAAAATGTGCTGGTTCTTCTCACCATTTGGCGGACCAAAAAGTTCCACAAGCCAATGTACTATTTTATAGGAAATTTGGCTCTTTCGGACTTGCTGGCTGGAGTGGCATACACAGCCAACATCCTGCTCTCAGGAGCTAATACATTTAAACTGAGTCCCACGCAGTGGTTCTTCCGTGAGGGCAGCATGTTTGTAGCACTGGCTGCTTCAGTCTTCAGCCTCTTGGCTATTGCAATTGAGCGGCACCTTACTATGCTCAAAATGAAGCTCCACAACAGTGGAAACACGTGCCGCGTCTTCATGCTGATCAGCACAGTGTGGTTCATTGCTGCTATCCTGGGTGGCTTGCCCGTCATGGGCTGGAACTGCATCTACAGCATGAAGAACTGCTCAACAGTACTGCCACTCTACCACAAGACCTACATCCTTTTCTGCACCACTGTGTTCAGCGTGATCCTCATGGCCATCGTGGTGCTATACGCCCGGATCTACGCACTGGTTCGCACACGCAGCCGCAAACTCGTCTTCCGCAAGGTCTCGAATGGCCGTGGGAGCGGGAACAAGAGCTCGGAGAAGTCCATGGCCCTGCTGAAGACAGTCATCATTGTCCTGAGCTGCTTTATTGTTTGCTGGGCGCCGCTCTTCATCCTGCTACTTCTGGACGTAGCCTGTGAAATCCGCAGCTGTGACATCCTCTACAATGCTGAGTGGTTTCTTGCTCTGGCTGTGCTGAACTCAGCAATGAACCCTCTCATCTACACGCTCACCAGCAACGAGATGCGCAGGGCCTTCCTGAAGATGCTGCTGTGCAATGTGTGCACTCAGCCATCTGGCAAGTTCTCCAGACCCATCATTGGGGCAGAGTTCAGCCGAAGCAAATCGGACAATTCATCACATCCCAATAAGGAAGAGCCTGAGTACTCACCCAGGGAAACGGTCGTGTCCTCAGGAAACATCGCATCATCATCGTAAAAGGGACTGTGGACATTTTCTTGCTCTTTCTTATTTAGTGAATGTATGTGTTTGTGTGGAGATCCTGCTGGACACCTAAGCCAGAGAGTTTGTCCAATCCACACCACTCTCAGTAAGTGAGAATAAAGCTTCGTTTTTATCTAACTAACACCTACATCTACAACAGTGTTAACGGATCATGGAGACAGACAGTTGAAGAGCTAAAGACGGACCAGGACACTGTGGACACTGAACAAACAACACGTTTGGGGTCATTCTCAGCTGGTTCTTCATCCACATGCTGTGCAATCATAAGATTGTGCTAAAGATTTTCATTTTAATTATGTTTCTCAACATGTACAAAGTTTGAGTGTCCATGAGTGGATCTGAGTGGACAGAGTCTTTACGCACGTGTCTGATCCACATGTCTTCTGGAGCTGGTGTGGATTAAATTGGGAAAAAATGGATTCATACAAACCGGATAACTAAAAAAACACGATCTAGAACAGCTTTTATGTGTAAATTGGCCTGGTTTATAGTGTACAGTGTGTTTGAATGGTTTTGTTAACATTACAACATTTACAAGCCAATGTTTCTTAACCGGTATGAAGGGCTTAACTGGGAGAACAGACTGAAACCTTTTTTTTACTCTGAATTGCAAAAATATTAAATAAGTGCAAGACTCTTGAAGGTCACAGCAGCACTGAAACGTCTTCCTCTGATCGCAAAATGCACTTACCAACCTGAGCTCTGTAAAGCTGATTAATCAGTATTACCCACTGTTTTTATTTATCACGTGGAAACGTTCTATTACGAGGAACGTTTAGAATAGCACTTGTTGTAAAAGTGCTCTTTGAGAGCCATCTTAGGCCTTTTACTGACTCATTATAATGTACTAGAATATTGGGCTTGTTTTTGTACCATTTCCTGCCCTTACAGGGAAAAAGTGTGATTTCTACCCATTCTATTTTGCACATATCACATGAACCTATATAAACATGTAAAGAAACATAACATGAAGTGGGAAAATTCACACGTTCCTATCACTTGTTAAAGTTCTAAAGAAAAGAAAATCCAGAACTTTTTTTCTGTAAGGGCAAAAATCTTATTAAAGAAATACAGTAAAAAGAAAGGTACTTGTGTTTCTTTGACTTAACACCATGCTTTTAGTGAGATTTCTACTACCCTGAATGAGAATGTATTTTATTTTCATAAATATAATCTCACCTTTCATCCAACAGCTGTAGAAATTCAGTTAGCGTGTACAGTAGGTCAGCGGTATTAATTTATCTTGAATCTACCCCTAACCTAAATGAGGGTTGAATTATAATGTGGTATTAATGCATCATGAATTGAAAGGTAATTTTTATACCACTTTTATAGATTTTAGGCTTTATTGTGTTGTTGCTAGTTAATGCATGTGCACAAACTGCTTTGCATTTGCAGTCTAGCGTCATTCAAAATGCGTGGAAATCAGAAACGAGGGTCTAGCATTACAAATGGATCATGCATTACAGACAGACGCTGGGAATGTGAATCTGATCGGATCCATAACCATCATCACCTTAGTCATCTTCCTACCTGTTACAACATCTGTACTGAAAAACTGCACAATATAAACATGGTTCAAAATGCATCACTTAGCAATATGGATCAGAGAAAAAGGTTAATAACCAGCTGGTTTTCTTCCTGTGGTTTTTTTTTTGTTGTTGTTTTTGTTGTTGTTGTTGTTTTTTTTGCACTTTGTAACACCTGTGTCTGTGTTTTGTTAGCTTGTCAATAAATATTTGCTGTAAAAAATAAAACAAAAATGGTTTGGGAGTTTATAATTTGAACATTTCCTGGATTAAAGGATTGCATGCACTGCATCAGATTTTTGTTACAAGCTTAAATCCAGTCACTTTCACACTATAGGAAAAGGGTGTGATGACAGAACAATATTTTTATGATTTATCAGAGGCACAATATCAATTATTTTTGATATTTTCTAGTGAGAATGTGAAGTGCACTGAGCACTAGAAGTATGAAGAAGCTGAAGCATGGATAACTGAACGTAGGCTCAGTAGCAATATTTATCACATTTATCACATGCAGTACAGTGTTTCTGTTAATATCACTAGTTATATACTTATAGGTGTGGTCAGCTATAACATCCCAGTTTATTAAGTTTATGAAAGATATAAGTACATTGCTGCTGATTATTTTATCATTAGGCAAAGACGTTGTAGAAGTTGTGCAGCAGATAAAGCATTTTCTTTGCTAAAGCATATACGTAAGCAGGCACAGCATGACAAACAAATACGTCTATTCACATGGCTAGTAGCTGATTTGCTCAGGTCTTTGAGCTTCATCCTTCTGCCAAGACGTTTTTCAGGAAGGAAATCGTTTTTCAAGTAACTTGTGTTCTTTTGTGTTTCGTTAAACAGACTGTTAAATAAACCCTGACTCCAACACTGTCAGCCATTTTGAGCCCTCATGTCAGCTTAGCATTGCCAACAATCAATAAAGCTACATGACAGTGGACTACTCAGTAATCAAACTTCGTTTATTTTGGTTCTTTTTGCCTCCAAAGTAGAGATATAATTCAAAATGGTCTCTTTAGGTGAGGATTGTCAAAACAGGAATATCATGCAGGAAGAAATAAGTTGAGCTAGCTATCTCAGCAGAGAATCTTACCACACTGACCACATCTTCTATATTAATCATATTTGTGATTTGGATGCATTACATTGGAATTTTTTAGTAGGTCATATTATTAGCTAACAATATTGAATTCATAATGCTGTCATACTTTATAAAATATGATGTGGCTTGTTTGTAGCTTGCTCAATGACAAAAAAAAAGTCTTGTGCTTTTTAATTCCAATGTGGATCGTATTCAGGAAGTACAAAGTAGCCACATTATGTTTATTATGCGTAATTACTCTGGATGAGGATTAGTATCTCACTGCACCACAGTTTACCACTGTAACAAATCTGCCGATTACACAGTGATACTGTTAAAACTGACTAAAAAGTGAAGGAAAATGCATTGCACACACACACACACACAAATAAAAACTTCACTGAAAGTATGTCCTTTTAGGTCACAGAAGAATGTAAAATTTACACATGGGTTCACATTTCTGCTGAGAGAACGCCATCTAGAGGATAAAATCTGAAAACACACATCACACACGTCACAGTTATGCTCAGTGGAACATTTGTTCTCATTTAGTGTAAACACAATTCCTTACACACACACACACACACACACACACACACACATTAGGTATGTGTCACACTACGTGCAACACTAAATTGCATATAATATTAATGTAGGATGTTTTACCAATCTTTTTTTTTTTTTATTAAGCGGCTATTGATACAAAATATCAATACATTGTAGTAATATATATTGATTTGATTTTCACACAAATATTGATTATTATTTATTTATATATCTAAATATTGATATTTTTAAATCTATCATGTAATTACTGTACCAATAAGTGACATTAATTACTTCACATTTCCATGGTTTCGGGTAAAATAATGCATTGTTAGTTTAATCATCATTATTTAATCAGCACTGATCTAGCTATGAACAACATTTTAACAATGTAAATTATTTAATTTATTTACATTTTTATGTAGTCTCATTATTTATGTTTTCAGCACTGATTGTGCTATGTGATGGCTTTTAACTGAATATTTACTCTTGTTTTTTTAACTTGTTAAATTGCACACGATGTCTCAAAATACTTGTGTTTAAAACGAAAACATTGATATTGTGATTTTAATTAAGGTTAAGGTACTTTTTTCTTGTTCCAGGGAAATAAGTGTTATTTCCTCATTCTTTGTAACCCAAATAAAGACAAAAAACCCATCTTAGCCATGAAAGTTTGGTTTTCATTTTGGGAATTTTTTTTTTTTTTTTTTCAGTAAAATGGGCTAATTTTGAGGTTTTCGTTCTCTTAAAAGCCCAAACTCAAACTTCAAGGGGCTTAATGGATTTTTTTTTAATCATTTTCCATCAAGAGTAATTGGAAAATGTCATTCACTACCCAGGAACAAAAATCATGTTATAGTGTAAAAACTGTGACATAGCTGTCTGTAATACTTAGTTCACTGTTAATGAAATTTTTTTAAACCTTCATTTTGTAATAGAAATTAAAATAAAACAATCTTAAAGTGAACTTCATGTCAGGCTTTACCAGCTTAATTACAACAAAGCTAGACTAAAGTTATTTAAGAAAGCTTAGCAGATAAAATAATACTTTAAGAATCATTTTGAACTATAAGAATAATGTAAAATTAATGCCATTTTCTTCAGCCCAACTCTCTCAGGAGTACATAATTGTCCAAAGACATATTTTAGTATTTTGATCACTACATTGTTATCACGTTTTCAACCGGTTCAGTATTCAGTATTTTAGTTTATTGTTTTCATAATTTTTTTATTTTCTGTCCAAATATTCTGAAAATTTTAATATAGTGCAGTCATTTTTGGTCATTTCCTTAGTCAGGGGCAAAAAAGGGCTAGTCCTCGAAATGCAACCAAACTACACCTCCCTTCCTTTAACTGTGCCATAACCGCAAAGCGTCATGGGAAACCGAGTCCTCCGTTACTTTTCCGCACTGTACTGAAGCTGGGTATTGAACGCCATTTCCCAGAATTCCGCGTAGTTTCTGCACTCATTTTCATACATGGGGAATATGAGAGCGGCGAAGAGATGGGAAAGAGCAGCAACGTGGGGGGCATTAAATAAAAAAAATAAGCGGTTAGGAGGCAATAGGAGGACGCTAATGTAATCCTGTAAGTGTTATCCGTGTTAGGGACGAGAAAACTTGCTTAGTCGTGTCGGTTTTTTGGTGTTATTTGGCGTTGAGAAAGGCAAGGCGCCTCCCTGTAGCTGTTTTTTTTCGGTTTGGCTTCAGCTGCAGTGACCGAGCTGCACCGAAATGGCCCAAAGCAAAGCAGTAGCCACACACCGCTCATTATTCACACTCATCTATGCAAGCGAAAATGTTTTGTTCACTAATAACAAATAATCTCGGAACCGTGTCTCTGACGGACTGCCGACTGTAGCCATAAAAACGTCCAAGTGCCGAAAAATTAGGATTTGTGCTTGATATTAGAAAAAGGTAAGTGTTTCTAATATTTTGTAGTGTCATTATTTACTTCATATTTTTTATAGATTGTGTCAATAATATCTTGAATGCTGGTGTAGAATGGATTTGACTAGCTTTCGTAATGACGGGTGCATCGATACGACTTTTCCCCCATTTTCATTGCGATACAGAGTTTTGAGTATCGGACGATAACAGATACAACTCTCTAACAGATGTGTAAGCCCACTGGACGCTGTCTTTGACAAGAAATGACAGCAGTCTGGACATGTTTTGCATATCAGTGGTGGTCGAAGCAAAACAGACTTCAAAATGTCATTGTGAAAATATCAAGAGAAGTAACCTGATAAAACTCAGAAGATGAGGTTCCTTATTATCAGGAAACACTAGATACGTGAGGAAAACTAAGAGACAACGCAAACAACCGTTCTGAGTTCAAATGACAGCTTATTATGAAGTGCTGTAAGATCATTCACTATTGTCATTGACGCAAGAGCTTTAGAAAATATACAGTATGACAAAAAGTACTTTACTTGCTGCTGTACTGACGCACATTTCCAAAGTGAAACAAAACTAGCAAAGCTAGCTAAAGCACTTCATTTAAAATCAGGCCAACGTTATAATGCCATAGTGTTAACACGTGGCGGAATTGAAGATGTACTTGTGCTCGTTCTGAAAAAGATGGTGTCGGTGCAACCCTGGTCATTTCCATGATCTGTGTCGTGTTGGTCATGTTGGTATTAGACACATCCACATCAGAAAATCTGTCTGTTCAGATATCTGTACACATCTGCTATATTTTTCCATCTCATTGCCGTTTTTTTTAAGTTCAGGTCACATGGAGCGAGCAGGAAGCATTCAGCTGGACATCCCTGACTTCAGCAACTCTGTCTTGTCCCACCTGAACCAGTTGCGCATGCAGGGCCGGCTATGCGACATCGTCGTGAATGTGCAGGGCCAGAGCTTCCGCGCCCACAAAGTGGTCCTGGCTGCCAGTTCACCATATTTCAGGGACCACATGGCTCTGAGTGAGATGAGCACTGTGTCCCTGTCAGTGATCCGCAACCCGTCTGTGTTTGAGCAGCTTCTCTCCTTCTGCTATACAGGCCGTCTGTGCTTGCAGTTGGCCGATATCATCAGCTACCTGACAGCAGCCAGTTTCCTGCAGATGCAGCACATCATTGACCGCTGCACGCAGATATTGGAGGGCATCCACTTCAAGATCAGCCTGGCTGATGTGGAGGAGGAACTGCGTGGCCGTCGGAGTACCGGACGAACCATTGAGGCTGAGAGAGGTGTCTCACGCTCACTCAGCCCCAGGCATGGTGGTTCAAGAGTTTTGGCTACACATGGAGTTGCTACTGGGGTCATGGAAGTGAGCGAGATCAGGGAGGTCAGTCCACCCGGAGAATCCATGAGCCCACAGATCGTCGAGCATAGCGGGCTCGGGCCTGAAGCCGTGGCTGCCGTGAATGAGCCCATATTGCGCATTAACCGGGCGGGGCAGTGGTATGTTGAGGCGGGGCCTGACATGGAGAGGAGCAGGGATGAAACCATGCATGTTGTGGAAGGCCTGCGTATCAAGACCGAACGCATGGAGGAGTGGATGGGAGCAGAGACGCAAGCCTCAGCGGAGGAAGGAAGTGGGACAGAGGAGGGGCCTACTGTGATGATTGACACCTCGGGACGCAGCACACTGGTGCAGGAGGGATTCATTACTGGTGCATCCAGGGCCAAAAGTTCTCAGCCATCCAGCAGCTTCAGCGAGTCTGAGAGGTGTGTGTAAATGAACATTTTAAAGTTTCGACAACGTCAATTCTGAATCTAGGCAGAAAAAAGCACTCCTGTAAAAGGCATGTGACTTGGTAGTTCTTAAGTATGGAATCTCATTAAGACAGGGGAAAAATCACAGCTATTAAATCATTTAACTGCTAATAGATTTTTCAATAGTATTGGTATTTAGACCTGGGTCCTCATATAAACCATTATAGACCTGTGAAGGGCCAGATTTATCACTTGTATGATTTACTTGAACTGTTGTGCTGAATAGACAGCCTTCTCTTCACCAATTCTCTCTGTTCCAATTAAAAAATATTCACTTCAGCTCTTCTTGTGTATCAGGTTTAGCCCAACAGGCAGCGTGGTGGTGATGGCTGAAAGACCGAGGGCCAAAAGTGAGTCTCCAGGAAGAGTGGACGATCAGAGGCATCCTAGCTCTCAGGTACACTGGAGAATCAGGACACATGGATAGGGTTTAGATCATATTAACAAGCTTAACAAGCTTGTCATATTATTTAAATTATAGTACATGTATTTATATATTTATATATATATATATATATATATATATATATATATATATATATATATATATATATATGCTTAACATCAAACAGTTCTGTGCTGCACATGAAAAAAATAGAACAAAATCGATTGCCGTGTTAAATCAAGGATGGTTGTAAATTAGACTAAGTTATGCATTTAAATTTATTGTTAAATACACATCTGTGCAGTGGGGATGTGAACGGATTTTGGTTGGTGATGTCACTGAGCTGATATGCAGCATCGATGTCACCGAGGCTGATAGAAACGGAAAATTCTGAATCGTTTTTGTAGGGAAAAGGATTTGATCTAATTCTGAAATAAAATCCAGCTTACAAAATCAGAGAATTTTTGTGGTGTAATGTATTGCAACAGGAGTAGGTTATAATAACAACCAGAAGTCACCAAAGTAACTGTAACAGCAGTGAGTAAGCGAGTTATTACACTGGAATTGCAGTTCTTTTTCTTTAAATTGTCTAATTTTGCACATATTTGTTTGACTCTAGTTGAATAAGGAAGGCTGTGGTTTTATGAGTCATGTTGATGGCTAGTGACTTTAAAAATATTAGCCTCAAGGTTTCTGTTTCATTTTGGTATGAAAAAAAAGAATACGTGGTAATTTTGCCGACCACCTCATGAAGTGTGCAGAAACAATTTGTTCATCAGAGTTCTCAGGTTTTCATTTCATTCAACACGGAACACATCTGATTCTACTTCTGTAATCAACTGATCATTTCTGTTAAATGACTGTTAGCTCCTATTTGCCTGGAATGTATACCTGCAGAGACTATTCCTTCTTGAAAAAGACCTCTGGCTTTGTGTGGTCTGACTCTCCTAAAGGCATTCAGTCAAAAACACCTTAAAACCCGGCAAATGTATTCTTTTGCAAGATTAGTAATGTCTATAGGCTTGGAGGCTCCTTTTAATAACACAGGGGAAGCTGAAATCTGCTTACTAAGTGGCCAGCAAAGTGGCATTATAAAGCTGGGAGCCAAAAATGGTTGGATGGAATCGTTTTATTTATGCTTTTTCTAAAAAATTCATGGTTGGAGTCCAAGGCAGGGTTAGAACACATGCAGACATAATAATCATAGGCAATGGCATACTCTGAAGAAAGAGGAGTTTGCAGTTTGGCAAGTTCCTATGCAGTGACTCAGACAGAAGAAGCTTTGTCAGATGAAAAACATCTTTTATACTGTACTATAGGGGTTAGAGAAGTTTCAGATTTCATCTGTATTCAATAGCTTCTGGCAGGAGGGAGTTCTGTTAGTCCTTGGCAAGTAATAGGGTGAAGGGTCTTTGGGTTCAAATTCTAGGACTGCTGGATTCTTGGTTCTGCAGGCACATCCTCTGTCCTTCCCACATGCATAGCGTGGGCCAATAAATTTGGTCATCATGAGTTCATTGCAGGCCTCATTAGATGCTCTTGTCTTTGGTATGTTTGGGTTGGAGAGTTTCCAGTCCGGTTACAATTTCTGGATTTTGTTAGATGTCTTTCCAAATTCTTTTTCACTAGTCAAATAGTCTCTGGTAGTCTCAGACATTTGCTGCTGGTCCCTGAGCTCCTTTGGGGGTCCCATATGGTAACTGGTTGTCCCAGAGGACAGCTGCTGGTACCAGACATCTGCATCTCCATTGCTGGTACAAGCGGCCCCATGCCATGCGCAGTTTCACAGCTTTGGCTTATTATAGCTTTTATATTTGCTGTGCAGTTTCTCAATGTCTTTTTAAATCAGCAGAAGGGATGCATTTTTTTTTTTTGGACTGCATCTACTGCTTGCTCAAACTTGCATGACAGTTCCTGAATGTGGTTATAAATCAGCTTTATTCCAAAGGAAGTGGGGTTGCATCCACCAGGCAATGGGGTATCCCATCTGGTTTCTCAGTCTGCTTGGCCAGGACTGCCCATTGATTGTTTATCCGGCACACTGGTGTTCAGTAATACATTGGGAATACTTAATTCATGTAATTTTATACTGGCCTCTTTGAAGTCCCCCAATAAGATTAAAGAATCTTTGAGAGTCCCCATCATTTACACTGGGTGAAACAATTCCCAGTGCGCTTTAATGCTGGCTATATGACATCTTGAACAAATAAGTAACAGCCCAGTGCTTGTCCACGCATACTTCCATCTGGCCCCCATACCCACATGGAATGACTGCAATGAAGTCATCAGGATCAGGCTGCCAGGACACTGTTGCAACTCCACATCGATGAGAGCGTATCTTATCATTGATAAAACATTCGCTAAAACGTTGTGAAACGTGTCACACCAAGCATTGCTAATTGTTAAATTACATTTAATCCATAACTGGCCCTGGAGTTAATGAAATTTTACTGTCATTGGCCTGGAATCACTCCAGCATTCAGCGATGGAGTTCCTTTTTTGTTAGAGATTTTTCTGCTTTTCATCTGCATTGCAACAAATCATGCAGAGTTATTTCCCTTTGTCAGTAAGGTGCATACAGCAGCTTCTTTTTATCCATACTGTATCATTATTTCAAAACTGTGCACAGGCATCTTGGTCTGAATCAAGTTGCCATGACGTGTGTCTCAGCTGTTTGATTTTGCCAGCATATAAGTATTCTCAGCGTAAGGCTAGGTTGAGCAACAATAATAAGGAAGACTGATATACCAGAGATGAGCTTCTTCAGCTTGGCGCTGGTCCATAGCTGTGGGTGGAGGCACACTTCAGGTGTCTCCTCCGCATTATTCAGACAATTTCTTATTTTTGTACTGGTCTCTCTACTAGAGTTTATATGAATTTTACCTGGATCTTTCTTAGACTAATTATGTGAACTTATAAGTAGGACCAGGAGGTTTTGTTTTCATCCCACTACTAGTGCTGGCCCACTTTTACAATTTGGTTATTGTGAATTAATGTTTCAAAGTCATTTTCTCTTCTAATCAAGATTATATGGAAGTAGTAATATATTGTTCGGAAGTATGTCATTTTCTGCATTTTCAGAACCTCGGCATGTTCAACAGATGGATGTCTACATGTTCGCAGTTTCTTTGCAACAAGCTAGGTAGCTAACTTGGATGACTAATGTGTATTTCCTAGTAAGTGGTAACAGTGGCATCTGTAGTAGATAGTGCAACCAATGTAATTGTACTATATATTATTGGTTCTTTATTTAATACAACAAATTGAGAATTCATAAATTGGGGAGGTATTTATTTATTTATTTTACTTTTGAGCGGTGGTACCTCCCAGCCCTTCCTGTTACTATTCTGTAACCAGTGGCTAGTGTTGATCTTTGGTATCTTATGGGAAAAGGCTCAGATTTCCATTAGGGTTCCACTTTTTCCATTTATCATAGCTCTGAGTATTCACCTTTGCTAGCTCTCTAGCCTCCTAATTAACTTATTTCTTTAACAGATATTCTGTTCTAGCTTCCAGCGCCTCTATCCTCAGTATTAGCTGAACAGTTGTGTCTCTGCTGGTTGTTTAACTTGGACCATTTTGAATAATCTCAGGTTTTCAGTATATGTTTTTCCTGCTGGCTGGTAAATTTCCAGTTGGTGCTCTTCTGCTAATCAGGTAATTGTGCTAAGGGATTGTGTGTTCTGCTGTGTGTTGTGGTAGATGCAGGTGTGCAGAGTTAATTAGATGTACATTCTTTATTTACTCTGTGTTCCTTGAAAGGGTCCTGTCACTATTCTTCCTTTATTTTCCTCCGCCAGTGTTGTGGTTAAAATGTATTTCACTGAATACAGTGCATTAATGGCACCTCTTTTTATGTTATTCAAACACAAAGTGCAGTAAACAAGAAAATATGGGGTGTTAGAATGTGCTTTTCAGCATGTTTGATTTTGTGCTCTGCAGGGAGAGGAAGCAGCTGTGTTTGATGTGGGAGGGTACGAGGAGTATCTGCGTGAGCAGGTGGGTGATCGCTGGTTCCGCTATAACCCACGCCTCACCTGTATCTACTGCTGCAAGTCCTTTAACCAGAAGGGCAGCCTCGATCGTCACATGCGGCTTCACATGGGCATCACACCATTTGTGTGCCGCATGTGTGGAAAGAAGTACACGCGCAAGGACCAGCTGGAGTACCACATCCGCAAGCACACAGGAAACAAGCCCTTCCACTGCCATGTCTGTGGCAAGAGCTTCCCCTTCCAGGCGATCCTCAACCAGCATTTCCGCAAGAACCATCCAGGCTGCACGCCACACGAGGGCTCGCATAGCGCCTCTCCTGAAACCACCACCAACAACAACAATAACGTCAACAACACGAACGCCAACGCTGCCACGCCCCGCCGCACTCAGCATGACGATGACGACGAGTCTGAGGGAACTGGCGCAGGAGCCAGAGGAGGAGCTTCATCTTTTGGAGAGGGGATACAACCATCAGTCTCCACCACCGGGCCCGATTGAAGGGATTGGGCTTGATACACAATGCATGGAGGTTGAGGAGATTAAAAACATTTGGGGCTTTGCAAAAAAGAAGAAAAACAAAGGAAAAAAAACCCCAAGAACTTTCCTACAAGCCAGTCAACCACGAGCATGCAGGAGCTGATGCAGCACGGGATAACCGGCTGCTCGAAAAGCTGCTGTCAGTCTGATGTTAAAAAAAAAAAATATATGAGGAGGATGAGTTGGTGGTATTTTATCTTCGTTTCTCAGACGTTCTTTCAACTGTAAGTAAACAAACAAACATGAGACAACAAAACAAATGCTAAGACAGTTTGCTATAAAACTAAACTATAATAATAGTAATTAGGTATTTATAAATAAAAAATTAAAAAAAAATAACATGCGCTTTAAACCGCATCTACCTTCAGTTGCACAAACTGAACCGTTACTTCAACAAATGAAGACAAGCCACACTCCAACAACCTCACACCACTGGATGCAGTTATTTCTGTTGGGGTTTTTCCTTTTAATTTGCCTTTCCTGTCTTTTATATGTGTTACAGGTGTTGTTGGGGTTTTTTTTTTCTCTTTCAAAAGCTTCAGGATTCAGGACAAAGAGATGATGTGTTATGATTTGGTCAAATTGTGTTCAAATAATTGCCAAACTTCTCTGTGCCAGATGGTGATTATAAAATAGAGGATGTTTCAGTCCTCAGTTACCTTTGCCTTGAGACAATCTTAACATATTGATCTGGGGTTCGACGCTGCTGCTCCCCAGCTATAGCTAGGCTAGAAAAACGGGTTCTGTTTTTCTTCGTTAGGGCCCCTCAGGTCTGATCTAATGCTCTAATGCCAGATTCCTAATTTGTTTAGTTTGTTTCTAAGTGCCAACCTGGCTTTGTTTTAAATTCTTCTGTTTGTCAATAGGCCTAGAAAAAAACAGCTAATGGACTTTTAATTAGTTGTTGCTTTACGCAGCATGTTCTAAAAGCAGTGATAAGACTGATATTGGTATTTGGGGGGAAATAATAGCAATTGATACTGAATTCAGTTCTTTTTTTTTTTTCATTCCCATACTCCAAATCCAGCTGCTGACTATAATTAATACAGTACTATAGAAAACAGGAAAGTGTTCAACCTCAGATAAGCTACAGTACCACTCAGTTACCTCTCCCTCATCACTACGCAATACAGATCTGTTACACACAGATTGGTGGATGCACTCAACTCAGTTTCACCTTAAAAGGTTTCTTTCTCCATGTTTCTATATTTTACTGTTTTGGGTTTTTTTTTTTCTTTCTTTCTTCTTGTTGTAATAAGTGAACAATAAGAGGTTTGTATTTTGTAGATTTTGTTTGGGTATCGCTCTGACAGTGATAGAGCATGTTAGAGTTGGTGGGAAGCGATTTGTAGAACTTTTTCATGGCAAACGTCCAACGAAAAACAGGAGTCAGGAATGGAACCAAATCCAGGACACGTGTACGTCTCTGTTAACGGGAAATTTGTGTTTAATTTTTTTTTTTTTTTGAAATGCCACGGAATGACTGTGAGATTTCAGAGGAGAGCACTTTAAATGTGGAGTCAAATTTTTTGTTTGTTTGTTTGTTTGTTTCTGAGCAGATGGTGCTATGATTCGACTTCAAGTGACAGAAGCTCTCGGGAACCAAAGGAACAGAAACGTATCGTAGATGTTATACCTCTGAAACTCAGTGTGCAAGACCGAGGAATCTATTGTTAAAAACAAACAAGTAAAAGAGAGAGATTACATCCGGCACTTAAAGATAAGATTGTTTAATGGGGGATGGGGGGAGGGGGGGTTCTTCTTTTAAAATATCTGATTATATATCACTTATGCATATAGAGACAACTTTTTGTATGTGTAAAAATGCGCAAGGAAAGAAAAGCTTTGGTGAAAGGCCATTTGTTGGATGGATGGCTGGATGGATGGATGGACAGATGGATGGATGATGGGGATTTTATTTCTTTAAGGCTGTGAATCACACGTGGTTGTGACCATATTTTTTTCCACCTTCCCTGATAACTGGGAAGAACCTAGAAGAGAAACAGCTACTGATTATTTTCAATGGAATGCACCTCTTATCCTCTTAAAAAAAAAAAAAAAAACCATTCAGGACTCCTCAAGACTTTTCTACCGTTTTCTGTGGCTTCCGTGAATGCAGGTCAACACCTCTTTAGAAAGATATCAGGAACTCTGTCCATTTGTTTGGATGTTTACTCTCCTTTCCACACTAAATGCCGTTTATTTTGACTTTCTTGGACCTCACGTTACTTTCAACTTCACAAGTGCAGCAGAAACGCACGTCGCCAACGCCAGTGACGACGTGCAAACATCTCCGTAGTTAAGGCCTCAGAAGCAGTAGCAACACGAAAACGTTATGAAACTGTGTGTACGTGCGGTGCAGTGTGCGTCAGTCAGGTTAATGAAGAACGCGCCGATGTTGCGGGTCTCTTTTTTACTCCAGCGCAACCTCATGAGAACAGCCGATGTAGATTACAACTTTATATGTTCATAACCTCATAACCTAGTGTGACACGATATAAGCATTTTGTTTGTTTGTTTGTTTGTTTGTTTGTTTTTCCCTTCATATTTCAAGATTGTTTGATTATTAGCCAGTCCCGTAATGGCAGGGTGGCGGTTATAGTGACAGTGATGGACATATCTCAGTATCTGATGTGTGATCTTATGTTTGTTTCTCTTCAGTACAATGCAAAGGATTTGTTTGTATGATCGATCATTCCAAGTTGCAGAATGTTTTCAGAAGTGTAAAACGTTAGGGCTAATACTAATGTGCAGTATCTCTTCATATCTATCCATGTCAAAAAACAAACAAACCCTCACTTCAGTCCAGCATCAACTCTTTTTTTGAGAAGCCTTCTTGGTTCAGTTACCTGTTTTTCCTCTGACCTTCTTGTTTTGATTTTTATCGTTTGCTTTCGAAGCTTTAATCACGTAGGAGAAACACATTATCACAATGTAAATACTAGTGCTATTTAAAATTTCTAATAATCAGCACAGCTACTGCAGATGCAGACTGCATTGACTGAACAAGTCTTCTGTATTAAACGCACACTCCAGTGTTACACGTCTTCACGTCGGACTTTACAGGAAAACTGAGCTGTCGCAAAAAATTTCAGTGCTCTATCCAACCAGCGTGTGTGTGTGTGTGTACACCCGGAGTGTATTCTGATAAGGTTTTATCCACGTGTTTGTATGGCAGGCTAGGAAAATCTTTCACTTGGTTGAAATGTTTAGCTTTTTTGCATGTAGGTCAACTCGATTTAATGGTGTAGCAATTTTGAAATCCTTAGAATGCAAAAACAATCAGGTTTCATTCTGCAGGAGCAACGCAGACTTCTTCGACACTCGGCATCTGATCCGAAACTGATTCAGCTTCGCTATGACACAGTGATATCCAGGAACATGCTCACAGTGTAATGTTGACTATGTGACAAAATCACACTTAGACATCTTTAAGTAATTTAAGACCCATTATATAAAAATCTCTAATGGTCAGTCTCATGCAGCAGACGTCTAGCTTTTACTGGTGAGAGCAAGAATACTAAACTTGCACAAGACCAATCACATTTCCATCTCTCTAATGACGGTGTTAATATCTCGCCCTGAAATTTGTCAGTGTTTAAATATTTCCATCAAACCCTTGTGCAGATACACTGAAATGTGAAGGCCTAGTCAGATTCAAGATTGTGATCTTGTGGCCAGAAAAGTGTACTCTGTATGGAGCATCAGAGTCTCAGACTCTACAGAAAAAGTTGTGTTGAGGCTCTGTAATGCACATAATATGGACAAAACGCAACAAAATGGAAGTAAAGCAATCGCGTAATAGCTAGAAATTGATCTGTGGAAATTTTTTTGCGATCCTGTACGTTAGCTCTGTTTATTGTTGCACGCGGCTGTGTTTGGATAATGCACTGAAATGTTTTTTTGCAGCTCTTCATTCAGCAACTCCACTTACCTCAGATTCTCAATTTTCTACCAGTAAGCTTGTGAAGTTTCAGTTGCATGTCTCTACTACGTACTCATTCTATTAAAAAAATAAAAAAATAAACCTGGGAACACTGAACGACAGTGCTGAGCCATATCGGACAGATTTGTTCAGTCTTGTCTCGTCCCTCCGAATATTTTGTACAGGGAACATATTAGACGAGTCGAATGCAAAGTTTTTCTAGCGGAACGACAGCACTGTTGATTTGTGAGGCTGCGACTGAGACGCTTTTTTTCCTTCTCGTTGTTGTTTTTGCAGCCTCACGCTCTGTCTTTGAGAGGGAGGGGGATGAAGAACAGACTCGAAATGTTACTCGTTAATTTGCATGTCTTTGTCATTTGTGATGGCCAAACATTAGTCTGTTTATAAGAATGTTTCCAGTCATCTAAACATATTGCACCAGTATATGCCAAAATAATGACTTTTTTTTTTTCTCTCCTCATTTTGTCTTGCTATATTGTTTATGTCCCGAAAGCAATATAGTCTCTAAAGATATTTCTACATCTGTCTTGATCATGTTACTCTTAATCATATTTTATTTTACATTAACATGAATTAAGCATATTTTTTAAACTAAGGTATTTTACTCTGGATTCTTTTAAGTTAAAATGATTAGTAGTGTATTAGACATCAATTACAACATATATTTAAATTTTAGACATTTATTGTAATAACCAGAATATTGTTAATAATAACTCTGAAAGTAATATAATGTAAGAAAATGAATTATTGCAAATCTGACTCTTGCTCTCCCTTTGGAAAAGGTACAGAGATACATGTGATTATTAGTGATCTATAATGTGAATGCTTCTTTTCACAACCACTGTTTCTTTCTTCCTCACTAGCAGATTTTAAATCCATTCTCCTAAAAGGAAATAAAGCACTTTAAGTGTTTAACTGTGAAGGATTTATTACAATATTCTATAAATGCCTGATTATACGAAGCCCACATTGTGTGATCTGTTAAAGCCAACATTTCTAACATGGAAAAAATAAACTTGTTTTAATCCAAGCTCTAGTGCAGTATGTATGTATGTATTTATTTATTTGTTTGTGCTTTAATTAAACTGTAGTTAATATTATTTATTATTTTGTTTCAATGCATAGTTTTTTCCTTGGAGAATTACATCATAAAATATAAGAGCCAATCATGTTCCAGTATGCAAATGCAGCCCATGTAACAAGGACATATGGGTGGAGTATGTCCAGTTTGTGTAATATAATGAAGTTCTGTTCTGCATCTTTTCCTGTTGTTTATTTATATTTTGTGACAGTGCTTTGTCAAGGTTTTTCAATATAGAAAAAAAGTTTTTTTGTTTGTTCTGTTTTTTTGATTGACAGATACAATACTATATTGGGAAGTTTTCTTATTTTTTATAATTTTATAATTCATCGCTTCCAGTAAAGTGATCTTTTTCTCGTATCTGTGCAAAACGTCACGCATGCTGGTCCAATGAAGCTCTCTAAAATTATATTATCCCCATATTGGTATACACTGACCAGGCATAACATTGACCACCTGCCCAATATTGTGTTGGTCCTACCAAAACAGCCCTGACCCGTCATGCACTGTGTATTCTGACACCTTTCTATCAGAACCAGCATTAACTTCCTCAGCAGTTTGAGCAACAGTAGCTCGTCTGTTGGATCGGATCGCACGGGCCAGCCTTCACTTCCCACGTGCATCAATGAGCGCCCATGACCCTGTCTCCGGTTCACCACTGTTCCTTCCTTGGACCACTGCAGACCGGGAACACCCCACAAGAGCTGCAGTTTTGGAGATGCTCTGATCCAGTAGTCTAGCCATCACAATTTGGCCCTTGTCAAACTCACTCAAATCCTTGCCCATTTTTCCTGCTTCTAACACATCAACTTTGAGGACAAAATGTTCACTTGCTGCCTAATATATCCCACCCACTAACAGGTGCCATGATGAGATAATCAGTGTTATTCACTTCACCTCTCAATGGTCATAATGTTATGACTGATATCCCTCTTCTGGATGTGTCTTGTTCTACAGTAGCAGCTCAGTAGCAGTAAACATGGTTTGTTGGTGTGTTTTGGCTGCATTCACATTGTTTCCTTTTCTAACCAAAAAAGAAAATGGTTGACGTTTATTCATTTGTGTGGAGTTAAACAAGGTTCAGGGCTGGTTCATGTTGCTACGTCAGTCTAATGGAGACTTTGTTTTTATACGCCATGGCTTCTCTAACAGTAAGAGAAAGTGAAACTCAGCAGTGTTCCTCATATTTAGCGAGATCAGTGAAGTGTTCTCAGGGTACTTTCAGTTTGGTGGTGGTGGTGGTGTGGTGTAAGTGACTTCCTGTCTCTTTATATACATATGAACCTCTCAAAAACCGATTCATGGGAAGACTTGATGTCTCAATCATTTAGTAAAACAGTATAACAGTTTGTATTTTTTTTTTGTTTTATTTATAATTAACAATGACCTGGAACACCATCATACCACCTGATGGATGAGAATAATAACACTGTCATCAAACTCTTCATCATCATCATCCTCTCTCTTCTCCTCACTCACACTCCATGAGTAAAGGAGTGCATCTTGATCTCCTTATCTGTCACACGGATTTGCCACACGGCCTGCAAAGATCAGAGTGTTGATGGTGGTTTCTCGGATAAAGAGCAGGAAAGGCCGATTAGCAACAAACACCTCGCGGTTCAGGTTGAGGGAGCGACCAGTGAACTGGACAGTAGTAGCTGCTGCAGCCACGCTGCCCTCTTCATTCACCTGGAAGAAAGGCAGATATTATTATTATTATTATTATTATTATTATTATTATTATTGTTGTTTTGTCATCGACTTATTCTCTTGCAGCTTGAACGTTATGTAGGGATTCAGCCTAGAGGTCTAAGAAATAGTTTATACATATTTTTTTAATGACACTGATTGGTCAATAGTGTGTGTAGTAGAATAATATCATTCCAGAGAAACCTATAAATGTTATTTAATACCAGTCTGCATCCTGTCAAAACATTGAGCAGGGAATTATATTTGTATTTGTATTATATTTATATTTTGCAGCTTTGTGTTTTTTGCTGCACAGCATTAGAAGTTTGAGGTGTATGTACCCACCCACACCTATCACCAAGCGGATTCACGGCACGGCTGATTTACGTTTAGCGACAGCCACAAAATTCCATAAAAACGAAAGCTCGCAGCGAGCTGGTAACCTCAACATTTGGAAGAACACCGAACTGCCTAAAGGTCTGTGTTTATAAAGGTAATAATATAACTAATATCGTGCTTGTCATTTGTAATAGCTGGCTGCTCCATTACTCACTTAATAGTCAAAGCAGAATCGTGAATGTTGGTTTACTTTTTGCGAAAAATGACTACATATTAAAATCTGTGGGGTTTTTATGTTGCTCTTGATGTCAACTGAGGTTTGGTTATAGAAGTGGGTGAGGACCACAAGATTGTTATTTAGACCCTGATGAAGCTGAGCAAGGGTATACTTTCTTTTTCCCCCCGACTGTAAATTTATTCTTATACAGCGTGAGACATGAGACCCACTGACTGAACTGAAACTGTGTAAACAATGCTGGAACAGACTTCATTTTCCTAATTAGTTTGAAAGACATACTTACTTCAAGGAAAGCTTTTTGGAAGGCATCGCTGACGTAAAGGTCATTTTCATTGCTTGCTACCATGCCTGAAAGCAGATTCCAGAGAGAGAAAAATGTTCTTAGACTGGATTATGTTATGCTTTATGTACTCTTTTGTGAAATAGATAACCAGAATAGATTGCAGTAACCAGAGCAGCTTTACCTGGTAGACTGGCATGCTCTGCGCTGAAGATATCGTTGAGGCCCATAGCTTGAAGTTTTTCTTTCAGGCTAAAGCTGTCCTCTATGCGGAAACGTGGGAATTGCACTGCCACTTGTTTATTTTTCATGTTGTTCAACCAGCTATTGAGTTTCTTAAGGGTTAAAGTTTCCTCCACCTTTATTACAGAGGTGTAGAAACAGTGTAGAATGTGAGGCAATGCTAAAATCAGATGCTTGATTGAAAATAAGAGAACTGAAAAATTGTACCTCAGACAGCTTTTTTTTTTCGTCCGGTAATACGATCACCATTGAAATGCCTTCTCCGTTGTAGAACATCTCGAGCACCCTTACATTGTCTTCTGGGAATTTTCCATAGTTATATGTGTGCTCCTGGTACATCATCTGCACCTCACAGCTGTCTGTCTCGCTGACGTAGAATTTAGCCTTCAAGCTATGTTGTCTGTTAAACTTGCTCTTCCATTGGCCCTGGATAATGTGCATCAAATGAAACTTAGCAAGAAAGGTATGTGTGAAGTAAAAGAATTTCAGGCATTCAGGTCCCTGTGAAATAGTAATGTTAAGTAAATATTATGTGCCATGTATGAGTTTCATGACGTCATGATGCCACAAGCTGAGGAAAAATGCCTTAAAGAGATCCAGGTGGTTACCTCTACTGGACATTGTAAGTAAAATGACCTTTCTTTCATTCTCTACACTCTTAGCCTGTGTTCACGCTGGCGGCAATTTGTCAACCTTCAGTAAGTTTGTGTCTAATGGACGTTGGCGAGTTTATGCCAGTTATGGCTGGTGTCACTATTATTGCATGTACACTTCAGTACACATACAATTTGACACAACCCTTTCAGACCACAAACCAGATGCCTTCCGGCTAATTCTGGAGAAAGATTGATGTAATAAGTAAGACTCTCAACAAAAATTCAGCTAGTTCAGCATGCAAGTAAAACCTCCAGTCTGCTGCCCAGTGCCATGTTTTATAAAACATAAATACTGCAAACTAACAATGTAATAACAGGCAACCAGCTATTTAACTCACATTAACAGAGACTAGCTGATTATTTATCCTTGTTGAGAGTTTCCAGTGTAGATAATATCGCTTGTGTCCTTAAAGTCGTTGGTGAACATTACCACAATGAACTGTAGCATTATTTCCTGACATTGTACGTAAAAGATCTTTGAGTCTGGACAGCATCTTTACTTTTTCAGCTTTGTACTTGATTTTATTTTGTTCCGTTCTCTTACTATTTCCACAAACCAGCATTGATGTGCATCACATAATCATGAACGAGCAAGAACGAGCATCTGATATGCAATAATCATGACTGTTCCACAGTAGAGCTGAATAAACCGTCACTCATTCCTGGAAGTCACAACCATTTTTTTTAATAACTATGCTAATCATTTTTCCTTTCTCAAGCCCCGCCCACTTTTATATTACCTCCAGCTCATATTCAGACTGAAAATACAGCTTTATTTGCTTCACCCAAATCTTTCCGTTTCTAGGATCTAGTTTCTTGCAAAGATTCAAAGAAGAACCGTTTAAAAAAAAAAAACCCAGAACCATGAACCGTTCTGAGAAGCGCTGAGGAAAGCATACAGCTCTGCCTACCTTAAAGTAGATGGTATTGACCAGCACCAGAATGGTATTTACGTCTATTGAGCCCTCAGGCAAAGTGTTGTTTATTCTTTGGTTTGTCTTCTCAGAAATCCACTCATTGATCCTCTGCCTCGAAAGTTCAGGTTTCTCCTGCAGGAAGGAACCACAACTGATCAACACTGATAAAGGACAACGTATTTAATGTTTAGTTACTGATGTTTTGTTAAATATTAAAGACCTTAAAATTCAGCGGCAGCAGCTTGGCCCCGTAGACCATCTCACTGATGTTTTGATAGTTCTCATTGAACTTGAATGTTTTCTCTCCAAACAGACGGTTGGCCGAGACCAGTTCCACAGAGTTGTATGTTTTGCGATAGAGGCGGCAGTTCAGCTTGGCAAAGAAAAAGTGAACCTGGTCCGACGTCTTCTCCTTTATTGTGTCAAACTCGAACACCTGCGATTGAGGCATATGGCTGGAAGGTCAGCTTCAACAAACATCATTCAAGCAAAGGTCAGCCTGACAAACATCATCCCTAAACTTTGTCTTATTAAGTAATGAATAAAATCTTTCTGGATATGTTATAGGAGAATAATCAGCAACAAGGTAGTGTGATGAAGCAGAGTTACCACAACAATGAAGAAGGCAAGATCTTATTTTTTATCCATTTAAAGATGTACAGTGAGGGGAAAAAAATATTTGATCCCCTGCTGATTTTGTACGTTTGCCCACTGACAAAGAAATGATCAGTCTGTAATTTTAATGGTAGGTTTATCTGAACAGTGAGAGACAGAATAACAACAAAATAATCCAGAAAAACACATTTCAAAAAAGTTCTACATTGATTTGCATTTTATTGAGTGAAATAAGTATTTGACCCCTTTGCAAAACATGACTTAGTACTTGGTGGCAAACCCTTGTTGGCAATCACAGACGTCAGACATTTCTTGTAGTTGGCCACCAGGTTTGCACACATCTCACATCTCAAGGAATTTGGGCCCACTCCTCTTTGCAGATCCTCTCCAAGTCATTAAGGTTTTGTGGCTGACCCTTCAGCTCCCTCCACAGATTTTCTATGGGATTAAGGTCTGGAGACTGGCTAGGCCACTACAGGACCTTAATGTGCTTCTTTTTGAACCACTCCTTTGTTGCCTTGGCCGTGTGTTTTGGGTCATTGTCAGGCTGGAATATCCATCCACGACCCATTTTCAATGCCCTGGCTGAGGGAAGGAGGTTCTCATCCAAGATTTAACGGTACATGGCCCCGTCCATCATCCCTTTGATGCGGTACAGTTGTCCTCTCACCTGGGGATGGTGTACTTGGGGTCATAGGCAGCATTCCTCCTCCTCTAAACACAGCGAGTTGAGTTGATCCCAAAGAGCTGGATTTTGGTCTCATTTGACCCCAACACTTTCACCCAGTTGTCCTCTGAATCATTCAGATGTTCACTGGCAAACTTCAGATGGGCCTGTACATGTGCTTTCTTGGATTTCAGTCTTTCACGGCGTAGTGTGTTACCAATTGTTTTCTTGGTGACTATGGTCCCAGCTGCCTTGAGATCATTGACAAAATCCTCCAGTGTAATTCTGGGTTGATTCCTCTCCGTTCTCATGATCATTGAAACTCCATGAGGTGAGATCTTGCATGGAGCCCCAGACCGAGGAAGATTGACAGTCCTTTTGTGTTTCTTCCATTTGGGAATAATCGCACCAACTGTTGTCACCTTCTCACCAAGCTGCTTGGCGATGGTCTTGTAGCTCATTCCAGCCTTGTGTAGGTCTACAATCTTGTCCCTGACATCCATGGACAGCTCTTTGGTCTTGGCCATGATGGAGAGTTTGGAATCTGATTGATTGGTTCCTTCTGTGGACAGGTGTCTTTCATACAGTTAACCAGCTGAGATTAAGAGTACTCTCCGAGAGTGCTCCTACTGTAATCTCAGCTCCTTACCTGTATAAAAGACACCTGGGAGCCAGAAATCGTTCTGATTGATAGGGATCAAATACTTATTTCACTCATTAAAATGCAAATCAATGTAGAACTTTTTTGAAATGTGTTTTTCTGGATTTTTTATGTTGTTATTCTGCCTCTCACTGTTCAAATACACCTGCCATTAAAATTACAGACTGATCATTTCTTTGTCAGTGGGCAAACGTACAAAATCAGCAGGGGATCAAATCATTTTTTCCCTTACTGTATTTGACGATTTGACGAATGTCTATGAATCAGGTTCCTGTATTTGCTAATGTCCTATCAGCAATAAACAGTCATTCCCTCACCAGCCTTTCATTAGTTTCTCTCTCATGAAGGTACTCGGAGGAAAAATTCATCATGTTACAAAGAACCTATAAACTATCCTTGCAGCTTTATCTCTGACTGTTGGAGACTCCTTCCATAAATGTTTAATAAATGTCTCCTTACAGAAAACGTCACCATTGTAATAACGTTTTTTTTTTTTATCCCTTTAAGTCCCTTTGAATTAGCTGTAATTATACATGAAGCTGCACTATTGTCAGAGCTGTTGTTACAGAAATTTAATCAACACCTTTTGACCAATCAGAATTGAGAATTTTAATAGTACTTTAACAGTCATGATTTCAGGGCCAGCTTAGGAAATAAACTGATGAGCAATCTTGCCACACTATTGATCTGGCTGTTTTCTGTTTATTTACCTGTGGCCTTAAAATGAGCTCCACCCCCAAGCCTGTGCAGTGCTGCATAGCTCCACCCCTTTTCCTTAAAGGAAATGGACAAACCATATGTAGGGTGGAGAGCAGTTGTCAGTGTTTACACTGTGCTTTTGATTAGTCCCACAGCCAGCAGAGGGTGCTAGAAAAATTATTTTCAATCTGCCACATTGTCACTTCCAGGACATAATGGCCTGCAAATTTATAAAACAGACTTATGTACTGGTAACTCTGACCTGAATGTAAAGGGTATGTGTTACCTATGATCTCACTGCCTTACTTGCATGATCTGCTCCAGCGTACTGTTGCAAGCTCCCAGTTTCGTCATGGCGAAGGCTGTCGAAATGCTGAGCGGGGTCATGAAGATATTTTCATCTTCAGACTTGCCTTTAGAGAGCTGCTTGAAGAGAGCCAGTGCAAAGCGCCCGTTGGCTTTGGACAGCTCCCACACGCGAGGGTTGGTGGACCCAGGGACTGTCTCGGGTATCTCTGGTATCTCGGTTCCTGCTACTTCCTCATCTGGGACGTTCGGGTTGCGGTATATACATACTGGCTCCAGGGGCAAATCTTTGGGCTTCAGGCTGCATATGTCAGCAAGGGAGGTGGAGAAGATCCAGAAAACTCCTACACACACCACCCACTTCATTCTCATCTAGAAAGATACGAGGACGTGTGAAGATGCTTAGACATTCAATACAAATGTGTTAGTGTGGAGGTATTATGGATTAAATTGATTAATTAAATCAATACAAGTGCCTGAAACTGAAAAACTTTATTATTATGTGGTCCATGGTGTTTGTACTGGTAAGTTCATCTGATATTAATTATTTATTATATTTATTTTTCTGTTACAGTTAGAATCCGATAGATTCAACTGGATTTAAGCCATTACTGAATAAAACTTTTTTTTTATTTTTCATTTTGTACAGTTTCCTGCATCTACACAGGTGAATAGGACCATATTTTAGCGAATGAATCCCAGATGCCCATTTTAATAAGAACACCTGTATGCCTGATCATTAATATTCAGTTATCTAATCAGCCAATCATGTGTCAGCAGCACAATGCATAAAATCATGCAGATCCAGGTCTCTGTGACTTGTTTGGCATGTTTGTTGGTGACAAAATGGGCTGCTTTAAATATTTCAGAATAACACTGAATGGGATTTTTTTTTTGCACCATTCTGTGTAAAGGCATGAAAATCTGTGGAAATCAGCAGTTTCAGAAATACTCAAACCCGCCTGCCTTGTATCTCTAATCTCTTTGTATGCACTAATTTATTGTGGTGCTGCTACATGATTGGTTCATTTCACATCCTCTGATTTCACTTCAGTTTGATTATAGGCTTAAAGAGCATACAGACATTTAAAAGGTTGAGTTTAAGACATTCAAGCCTTTAACCTTTCACCCTGCACAAGCTAGGACATAAAGAACAGATGACATGAATCAGATTCAGCAAAGGCAAGCAAATGGAGTGGTCATGTAAAATATCTCTGGGGTCTAGCACCACACCAGGACCCACTTTAGATGCCTCCTAAATCTTTGCCAACATTGTTTGCTTCTGTGAGGAACCTCCGAAACATTATTATGACAATGATTTGTCACTCCATATCAAAATAAGTCTCCCAGAAATAATTAAACAGTGAGACAAATAAACAAATTATAATTAAAAGAATTAAATAATCAGATTGGTGGAGAGAGATGATTCGCTGTGGCGACCCCTGAAGGGAAAAGCCGAAAGAAGAAGAAGAAGAAATAATCAGATTTTTTTCCCAAAGAACCATCATTAAGTGCTATAACACAGGCATTGTATAAAAATGCAATTTTATTTTATTTATGACATAAAATAGTAAAAGGTTTTTATTTGACTCCTGGATATCAGTTACTGAAATGAAAAAATAATAAACCTCCAGGGTATATTTTGTAAGATAGTATTACATGTTACACCATGCTTCCTAAGTATTATTGCGCATTATAATCATTACTGCTGAATTTTGCCTTACCTGTTAGGATCTTTAATCCTTTCTAAGAGAGGGGATTTTCAGTCGACGCTGATCAGCAGTACAGCATAGAATGTAACACAGCCGAGCGGGTCAGTGTCCCACAGAGCACTACAGCACTGACAGTTTACTCAGTGCAACCTTTGAGCTATCGATCAGCTCATCTCTTCTCCTGACGTGAGGATAAACAGCCTTCTGTAGTTTTTTCTTTAAACAATTCAATGCAATGCAATACTGTTGTCTTTGACATTTTACTCAACATTTTACCTCTGTAAAGTTAATGCCTGCAAAAAAGTAAAAACTAAGTGACGTCTCACAAAAACAAAAACACAAGAGTAACCTCATTAGTGTCATTCACTGGAGCTGCTTTATTCTGTGTTTGTGCAGTACAAATCAACCAATATGAAATGAGAGACTAATTTTATTGAGGTGTTTTACTTTACTGTAGCATTTTTAAAGTGACATGACATTAATGCTTTTATAGTGAGTGTTGCTACTATAGTAATAACAGTATTTGCATTGAAATGTCAGTGCTATAGTAATAATGTTGTTAGAATTATAGTATTTAGTATTGAAATTGTGTTACAATATAGTATAGTAATGTAGTAATAGATTTCCTGATAGAGTAATAATGTTACCGGTATAGTAGCAGTGTTGTTGGTGCAGTGATTGATTGGGTCACTAACAATATTGGTCAGAGTGATTGGGTCACTGGTATAGTAATGGTGTTTGTACAGTGATTGGGTCACTGGTATAGTAATGGTGCTGGTACAGTTATTGGGTCACTGGTATAGTAATGGTGTTGCTACAGTGATTGGGTCACTGGCATAGTAATGGTGCTGATAGAGTGATTGGGTCACTGGTATAGTAATGGTGCTGATAGAGTGATTGGGTCACTGGTATAGTAATGGTGTTTGTACAGTGATTGGGTCACTGGTATAGTAATGGTGCTGATAGAGTGATTGGGTCACTGGTATAGTAATGGTGTTTGTACAGTGATTGGGTCACTGGTATAGTAATGGTGCTGGTACAGTGATTGGGTCACTGGTATAGTAATGGTGTTGGTACAGTGATTGGGTCACTGGTATAGTAATGGTGCTGATAGAGTGATTGGGTCACTGGTATAGTAATGGTGTTGGTACAGTGATTGGGTCACTGGTATAGTAATGGTGCTGATAGAGTGATTGGGTCACTGGTATAGTAATGGTGTTGGTACAGTGATTGGGTCACTGGTATAGTAATGGTGTTTGTACAGTGATTGGGTCACTGGTATAGTAATGGTGTTGGTACAGTGATTGGGTCACTGGTATAGTAATGGTGCTGGTAGAGTGATTGGGTCACTGGTATAGTAATGGTGTTTGTACAGTGATTGGGTCACTGGTATAGTAATGGTGCTGATAGAGTGATTGGGTCACTGGTATAGTAATGGTGCTGATAGAGTGATTGGGTCACTGGTATAGTAATGGTGCTGATAGAGTGATTGGGTCACTGGTATAGTAATGGTGTTTGTACAGTGATTGGGTCACTGGTATAGTAATGGTGTTGGTACAGTGATTGGGTCACTGGTATAGTAATGGTGCTGATAGAGTGATTGGGTCACTGGTATAGTAATGGTGCTGGTACAGTGATTGGGTCACTGGTATAGTAATGGTGTTTGTACAGTGATTGGGTCACTGGTATAGTAATGGTGCTGATAGAGTGATTGGGTCACTGGTATAGTAATGGTGTTTGTACAGTGATTGGGTCACTGGTATAGTAATGGTGCTGATAGAGTGATTGGGTCACTGGTATAGTAATGGTGTTTGTACAGTGATTGGGTCACTGGTATAGTAATGGTGCTGGTACAGTGATTGGGTCACTGGTATAGTAATGGTGCTGGTACAGTGATTGGGTCACTGGTATAGTAATGGTGTTTGTACAGTGATTGGGTCACTGGTATAGTAATGGTGCTGGTACAGTGATTGGGTCACTGGTATAGTAATGGTGCTGGTACAGTGATTGGGTCACTGGTATAGTAATGGTGCTGGTACAGTGATTGGGTCACTGGTATAGTAATGGTGTTGGTACAGTGATTGGGTCACTGGTATAGTAATGGTGCTGATAGAGTGATTGGGTCACTGGTATAGTAATGGTGCTGGTACAGTGATTGGGTCACTGGTATAGTAATGGTGCTGATAGAGTGATTGGGTCACTGGTATAGTAATGGTGTTGGTACAGTGATTGGGTCACTGGTATAGTAATGGTGTTTGTACAGTGATTGGGTCACTGGTATAGTAATGGTGCTGATAGAGTGATTGGGTCACTGGTATAGTAATGGTGTTGCTACAGTGATTGGGTCACTGGTATAGTAATGGTGCTGATAGAGTGATTGGGTCACTGGTATAGTAATGGTGTTGGTACAGTGATTGGGTCACTGGTATAGTAATGGTGTTGGTACAGTGATTGGGTCACTGGTATAGTAATGGTGCTGATAGAGTGATTGGGTCACTGGTATAGTAATGGTGCTGGTACAGTGATTGGGTCACTGGTATAGTAATGGTGTTTGTACAGTGATTGGGTCACTGGTATAGTAATGGTGTTTGTACAGTGATTGGGTCACTGGTATAGTAATGGTGTTTGTACAGTGATTGGGTCACTGGTATAGTAATGGTGCTGATAGAGTGATTGGGTCACTGGTATAGTAATGGTGTTGGTACAGTGATTGGGTCACTGGTATAGTAATGGTGTTTGTACAGTGATTGGGTCACTGGTATAGTAATGGTGCTGATAGAGTGATTGGGTCACTGGTATAGTAATGGTGCTGGTACAGTGATTGGGTCACTGGTATAGTAATGGTGTTGGTACAGTGATTGGGTCACTGGTATAGTAATGGTGTTTGTACAGTGATTGGGTCACTGGTATAGTAATGGTGTTTGTACAGTGATTGGGTCACTGGTATAGTAATGGTGTTTGTACAGTGATTGGGTCACTGGTATAGTAATGGTGTTTGTACAGTGATTGGGTCACTGGTATAGTAATGGTGTTGGTACAGTGATTGGGTCACTGGTATAGTAATGGTGTTTGTACAGTGATTGGGTCACTGGTATAGTAATGGTGTTTGTACAGTGATTGGGTCACTGGTATAGTAATGGTGTTTGTACAGTGATTGGGTCACTGGTATAGTAATGGTGCTGATAGAGTGATTGGGTCACTGGTATAGTAATGGTGTTGGTACAGTGATTGGGTCACTGGTATAGTAATGGTGCTGATAGAGTGATTGGGTCACTGGTATAGTAATGGTGCTGGTACAGTGATTGGGTCACTGGTATAGTAATGGTGTTGGTACAGTGATTGGGTCACTGGTATAGTAATGGTGTTGGTACAGTGATTGGGTCACTGGTATAGTAATGGTGCTGATAGAGTGATTGGGTCACTGGTATAGTAATGGTGTTGGTACAGTGATTGGGTCACTGGTATAGTAATGGTGTTGCTACAGTGATTGGGTCACTGGTATAGTAATGGTGCTGATAGAGTGATTGGGTCACTGGTATAGTAATGGTGTTGGTACAGTGATTGGGTCACTGGTATAGTAATGGTGTTGCTACAGTGATTGGGTCACTGGTATAGTAATGGTGCTGATAGAGTGATTGGGTCACTGGTATAGTAATGGTGTTGCTACAGTGATTGGGTCACTGGTATAGTAATGGTGCTGATAGAGTGATTGGGTCACTGGTATAGTAATGGTGTTGGTACAGTGATTGGGTCACTGGTATAGTAATGGTGTTGCTACAGTGATTGGGTCACTGGTATAGTAATGGTGCTGATAGAGTGATTGGGTCACTGGTATAGTAATGGTGTTGCTACAGTGATTGGGTCACTGGTATAGTAATGGTGCTGATAGAGTGATTGGGTCACTGGTATAGTAATGGTGTTGGTACAGTGATTGGGTCACTGGTATAGTAATGGTGTTTGTACAGTGATTGGGTCACTGGTATAGTAATGGTGTTGGTACAGTGATTGTGTCACTGGTATAGTAATGGTGTTGGTACAGTGATTGGGTCACTGGTATAGTAATGGTGTTGGTACAGTGATTGGGTCACTGGTATAGTAATGGTGTTTGTACAGTGATTGGGTCACTGGTATAGTAATGGTGTTTGTACAGTGATTGGGTCACTGGTATAGTAATGGTGCTGGTACAGTGATTGGGTCACTGGTATAGTAATGGTGTTTGTACAGTGATTGGGTCACTGGTATAGTAATGGTGCTGGTAGAGTGATTGGGTCACTGGTATAGTAATGGTGCTGGTACAGTGATTGGGTCACTGGTATAGTAATGGTGCTGGTACAGTGATTGGGTCACTGGTATAGTAATGGTGCTGGTACAGTGATTGGGTCACTGGTATAGTAATGGTGTTTGTACAGTGATTGGGTCACTGGTATAGTAATGGTGCTGGTAGAGTGATTGGGTCACTGGTATAGTAATGGTGTTTGTACAGTGATTGGGTCACTGGTATAGTAATGGTGCTGGTACAGTGATTGGGTCACTGGTATAGTAATGGTGTTGGTACAGTGATTGGGTCACTGGTATAGTAATGGTGTTGCTACAGTGATTGGGTCACTGGTATAGTAATGGTGCTGATAGAGTGATTGGGTCACTGGTATAGTAATGGTGTTGCTACAGTGATTGGGTCACTGGTATAGTAATGGTGCTGGTACAGTGATTGGGTCACTGGTATAGTAATGGTGCTGGTACAGTGATTGGGTCACTGGTATAGTAATGGTGCTGGTACAGTGATTGGGTCACTGGTATAGTAATGGTGTTTGTACAGTGATTGGGTCACTGGTATAGTAATGGTGTTTGTACAGTGATTGGGTCACTGGTATAGTAATGGTGCTGGTACAGTGATTGGGTCACTGGTATAGTAATGGTGTTTGTACAGTGATTGGGTCACTGGTATAGTAATGGTGCTGGTACAGTGATTGGGTCACTGGTATAGTAATGGTGCTGGTACAGTGATTGGGTCACTGGTATAGTAATGGTGCTGGTAGAGTGATTGGGTCACTGGTATAGTAATGGTGTTTGTACAGTGATTGGGTCACTGGTATAGTAATGGTGCTGGTACAGTGATTGGGTCACTGGTATAGTAATGGTGTTGGTACAGTGATTGGGTCACTGGTATAGTAATGGTGTTGCTACAGTGATTGGGTCACTGGTATAGTAATGGTGTTGCTACAGTGATTGGGTCACTGGTATAGTAATGGTGTTTGTACAGTGATTGGGTCACTGGTATAGTAATGGTGTTGCTACAGTGATTGGGTCACTGGTATAGTAATGGTGTTTGTACAGTGATTGGGTCACTGGTATAGTAATGGTGCTGATAGAGTGATTGGGTCACTGGTATAGTAATGGTGTTGGTACAGTGATTGGGTCACTGGTATAGTAATGGTGTTTGTACAGTGATTGGGTCACTGGTATAGTAATGGTGTTGGTACAGTGATTGGGTCACTGGTATAGTAATGGTGTTGGTACAGTGATTGGGTCACTGGTATAGTAATGGTGTTGGTACAGTGATTGGGTCACTGGTATAGTAATGGTGTTTGTACAGTGATTGGGTCACTGGTATAGTAATGGTGCTGATAGAGTGATTGGGTCACTGGTATAGTAATGGTGCTGATAGAGTGATTGGGTCACTGGTATAGTAATGGTGCTGGTACAGTGATTGGGTCACTGGTGTAGTAATTAGTGTAGTATTATTGCTACAGTAATGATATTGCTACTGGAATAATTTACTAGTAATCTTGTTACTGATTTGAGAGTGGACCTGATAGTAATTATGTTCATGTAATAACAGCGTTGTTAGAGCAGTGTTACACTCATGTTCTGTGTGTAGTAACAGTGTGGATGGTGTTGAATCAGTGCTGCTTGTGAGAGGAGTGGAAATGTGGACAGAAATATGTTAAGATTATTAGTATTTTTTTCCTGGAGAGAGATGATCTCTTGTGAATGTCTGAATCATTAGAGAAAAAAGCAGACAAGAAATGCTGTTTACAATATCATTTAATCACAATCCCTGCCAGTACAGAATTATTGTTGCACATTAAGTTACACTTTTAAATAATTTCATGTTTTATCTAATTCAGCCTTCCAGTCAGTTCCCCCTCCCTTCCCCATTCCATGAAGAAAAGCAATTGTATTATACAAAAATGCAATCCAAAATTTCACACAGTGAATTTTTAACAAAGAAAAAAAAAAGGTTAACAGCTAAATCCACATTGGAGAAATAGTTTCTAAACATTCCTTAATGGAGTATAATATATATATATTTATATATATTAAAAAAAACCCTTAAATTCTTACTCATGTTGCAGCTGGTTTATGTACCTTAATTTAAGCAATCTTATGAGCTAACCTGAGAGTAATCATCAAAAGCAATTACATTTTCCCAAGGTTAGGATTTAAAAATTAATAATAATAAAAAAAGAAAAGAAAAACAATAATATGCATAAATGCAAGAACAGCTAGATGTTTTGGAAAAAAACAAACAAAAACAGGTGACTGCAAGCAGTGAGCATGTTCAGCGTGAACAAAAAAAAAGAGAGAAAAAGACAAAACCGACACTCCCATCGGGACTCATACATGATCATAGATTTTGAAACGTCCTATGTCTATGAGCTGAACACTTAACACCTGTGTTAATGTGTGTGTGTGTGTGTGGTGTGTCAGTGAGGAGTCTTTCCTGAGCTTCTCTGAGCATGTGTGCCTGACACTCAACTTCCTGTTTAACACTCACTCATTGGTCCACATGGAAGCCCCTCCCACTCCATCAGTCTGAGACAGAGTGTAAAAAAACCTGTACATCAGCTTGCTTTACTCTACATGAGCATGAAACAAATTACTATCACAAATCTAATAATAAAAAAAAAGTTCTGAATGAAAACTACACAAAAAATGTGATAGACATTTACATTTCTCTACAGAAAACGAGAGACATTTTACTGGTTACTGATTAGATATAAGACATGACACTTTGAGTCAATGGGTAAACATGGTCGCTCTTTTTTTATTTTATTTTTTATTTTTTTTACACTTAAGGTGTTTCTCCCACTGTCTGATGGGAGGCTGTATGTGGATGTTGCTTTGCAACAATAGTTAACCGGCTGAGCAGTTCTTAAAAGACTGATCAATTCCTTCAGCAGGTCAGTAACTGAAGCCCTTCTGAGTGAAAGAGACTAGTTTATCACTGCGTTTCATGTAAGGAAACAAATTTTAACCAGTCTCAAATTTAAATCTTGCACAACAAAGAAAATAGTACACACACACACACACACACACACACACACAATAGTACACACACACAGCAGAATGAATCATAAATGAACCAGAGAGTGATGGCTTATTGTACTGGACTTTTGGAAAAATTGACTTGATCAATGCTGGATATGACACAAAATGTATACACGGTATTTATATAATGATCTAATCATTCATTAAGAACAGACTCCATGTTATCTATGCTTTTGTGATCTTTACATGCTCTAGGTGAAGGTTTGTTTTTTTTTTCCCCCCATCACTGTATATCTGACCAAAGAATAGATTTTAGAAGACATTGTACAGCCCTCTACACACCACACTTTTTCCTTTTTGGTTCATTTAATTCTATGCACTATGAAACAAAAGTCTCTCTCATTTAGATATTATCTAACTTATCGTCATGAAACTGCTTTAAAAACATCTTTCTGAAAAGCAGATTTAATCAGAAGACCAACCAAACTGGCTGATGATGCAACATAAAAAGTGCAAGGCACTGCGGTTTTCCTCTCAAGCTCGGAACAAAAGCGCCTCCTCCCCCCCCCCCAACATGGCAACATGCTGATTTGTTGAAAGCGTGCAAAAGTGGTTCCGCATAATACCTCACAAAACCTGTACAGTATGGTCTAATGCTCACTTCCACTGCATTCATGTACTTAAACAAAAGATGTCATAAGCTCTTGCACAAGCAATAACAGCAATTAAAGAAAATTTGACACCCAATAGGTGTGTAAAATGATGCAGCACAGAATGGCAATTAAACAGCCATTCAGAATGTATAAACACACAAACGCACAAAAAATGTGTTAAATCTATCTAATATTAGACCAATAATGTGAAAGTGGTTGTAATGAAGTAATGTGTGCACACTAACAGTGCGTGGTGGTTGTGAGTGACACTACATGACATCCACAGTCTCAGGAATTCAATGCTCTGGTGATGTTGACTACATAATACCAACTACTAAAAAAAATAAAAAATAAACCACTGAATTATTGCTGGATGATGGAAAATGAGCTAATTGCATACAGGAGTGGACAAATCTGTTTCCAGGGCCTGGAACCAGCATAGTACATACTAGGTTTTTTGCGTAGTTGCCTTGGGACAAGCAGGGTCAACAATCAGAAATATAAAAATTTTCAGTTGGTGTGTATTTCATCTTAAAGCTCAAGGTGTCATCTGCTTGATAGTAGAATGATTTTTATTCATAGAATTAATTTGCAGGCATAGATCTTTTCAAAATCAGTGAGGCTTAAGGAAACACTGACAAAACTGAGCAAAAAAGTCCAGCACAAGGCAGACACGTTTATCACACACAGTCATCTCTAATTAAACATAATTAAGAGAAAATAATAATGTTAATGAGACTGTATAATGGGAGGACTTAACGCTACAATCGCACAAAGAAAGTGTTCACCACCAAACACAATGTGCTACATTAGAGACTTCGTATGAGGATAATGCACTTAACAAGCTAACTGGCTTGCAATATGCTGTTACGTGACATTAGCTACCACTCTTTAGCCTCATGGTACGAGGCAGAACACTGGACATGTGACTTGATAACTGATTTGTCCACCCCTGGAGTAAGGATGCAAACAGTTTCAGGGTTTCAGAATTCAGTAGTTCAGTTTCTGCGCACTTACTTTGTCCAAATGCATTCAGAATCTAGTTCACAGCTGGGTGATATGATGTTACACCAATAATCTTACTACCGCAGGCGTCAATACTTTTAACACTGAACAACTCTTTCCTGCTAATTTCATAGTGACTTTTTAAAATTTACCTCTTTTTTTTTCATAGACTTGATGACCATCACAGCCATGATTTCACTGGCACTTTGTTAAAATAACCATGTATTTTTGCCACATTAAACCTATTTTTTTCTTCTAGTTATTATTACTACATTTACTGTGAATACTGCATGTTGAAAAATGCTATTCATTTTTTTTTCCTTCGGTCATAAAAGGCTCCAAAATCCACTTGAAGTTGTTTGCATCTTAAATAGTATCGGTCACCTTATCATATTAGTTGTTTAATCTATAAACAAGCCACAGCGGTACAAGCTATTATTCATGGTTATCACCTGAGCCTTTTCAGTAAATTCTGGAAATACGAAGTTCATACAGTGAATAAAAGATGAGCTTCACATTTGGCAGTGATTCTCAGTTTGTTTTAGGTTCACATAGGATTGGAACTGAAGATTCAGAGAGAGTGAGAGAGAGCGAGAGAGAGAGAGAGAGAGAGAGAGAGAGAGAGGGAGAGAGAACTAGAGAGAGAGGGTACAAGGTGCATCAGCTCTGAACCCCTCGCCGTGGCCTCCTGGAGAAATCATTAACATGCCAATGACAAAATCAACTTCACAGAAGTTAAAAACAACAAAAAATGGTTCAAATAAACACTGCTTTAGGTCCAATCAGAGGTGATCAGAACAGCATCTCATCTGAAAATGTCTAGAACACGAACGTCCTAAATGGGCCAGTGTGTGTAAAAATACAAACTACAAAAAAACAAAACAAAAACAAAACATTAACACACACCACAGCAGCACCCTGACCATAAGGCTTTAGTCATTTTTTTTTAATTACTTTCCTAGTTATGAAGATCTGTATGCAGATCAAAGTTTTCCCTGAAACATAATATATAGATAAACATTCATAAAACAGAATGTCTCCTTTCAGTTTGTCTCTTAGGCTTTTTTCCATCCGCAGGATGAAACATGTAAATATCCCTGGTTAAAAACACATTAAAGCTGAGAGGTATGTTAGTACGTGATCTATAAGAAAAAAAAAAGAAAAAAAAAAAAGAAGTTGTTATAAAACAAAATATATAAATAAAAAAACAAGTGCAATTGGCTACAATTGAGTGGCTTTCTGGCCCTGTCCACATGCTTTAGCTATTTCTGATCACCTCTGAAGAAGCAAAGCAAATTTTTGGAAGCTCAGCTTCTGGGAAATAAAAGAAATCTATATATAGCCAAATAAAACAGTAAGAATTTGGCCATTTTTCTCCAGGAAGGCAAACAGATTTTGGAGGTCGGTCCAAGAACACAGTCTCAATTTCAGCATTGAAGAATGATGTCACAAACCTCAAACTGAGCTAGCATGGAGTGAATTTGTGAAATAACACATGAAACCTGCACTGTCCATCCAATCAAGTTCAGAAGCGTGCCCAACTATTTGGCAGAAATTACACAGGAAACAAGACCGAGGCTCCGTTCATACGTATACAGATATTTTTGTCTGTTTTAAATATCTCCGTTTGGATCCTGTATTTAAATTCAGTTTAGTTGTAAAATAATAACATGCTGCATACGAAGTAGTAGAGGAGGCAATGTGTGGGGGAAAAATACCGCCATGGCCAAAATTTCAACAATAAAGAAAAACTCAAAACATGAGGGCTCATATGCATGGGCTGACAGAAATGAAAGTACTGCTTATTGTTTCACTAAAACACAAAGCATTTGCCAAAATCTTATGAAAAACCTCACAGGATGTTCACAGTATGGAACTGTAGCCCTGCAGCTGTGTATTCAGAAGCTGTACCGCAGTGATCATATTCTCCTTTGCATGAGGGTGTATTCCCCCATCCTCCCCCCCGTTTTTAAAGCTAAATTAAGTTTTGAAGACAACATTATATAAGAAACTGCAGCACTCAAATGAACAACCTGGTCAGCAGACATTTTAAAAACACTCCTACATTCATTACATGCTAAACTATAACAAGCGTACCCAGGGAAAGTTTTCCCATTCAAACAAGAGTTAAAAATTCCTCTAGCCTGGAGAGCATTTTCAATAAGGTTCATTTTCATGTAGACACATGTACATCTGTATACGTGTGGACGGGCCCCCCCCCCAGAGTTTTACAGTGAAAAGATACTGAGCAAAGCCACATTGCCTGAACACTGATCGATCTGACCAATCTATATGAAGTTGAAGGCCAACAATACTAGCTTCAACTCAAGATAACAGTCTGGTTTTGACTACAAAAAAGTTGGTTTGAACAGGCAATGTTTATCATATCCATCAGATTCTAATATGTAAAATATGCAGCACGAGAAGAGGCTCCTACAGAAACTGTAAGAAGATTCACAAGAGTACTGTGCAGAATGTAAACTTCAAACGCAAATAGTCAGCATCATGAAAGATAACGTAACTACTAAGAATGTAGTCTGAGTCTACTACGTGTGAGTATTACTTTTCGTTATTGAAATAATATTACTGCTTTGACTTGCAAATAAACGTATTCATAAAATGTTTTTTTTGAATGCTCTAGTTTTAAGGCAATGAAAGAATTTATCAGAAAAAAAAGAAAGAAATATTCACAGAAGGGGAAAAGGCAGATACTGCTTATTCCTATTCCTGTAAAATCCTGTAGGTGTTTTCATCATTTCTGGATTATTTGTACAATCAGTGGTAACAAATGCAGCTGAATGCATTGAATATATGGAACGCTCAACATCCCAATACTGCGGTGGCAAAAAAACAGAATAAGTGACCCAATATGAGTGGAGTATGTTAAATAGTTAAAGTAATGAAGGGGTGGTGGAATATTGCAGCCTCTGCAAATTGTAGGTGAACTAGAGATACAACTTTCTTCTCAGAGTGTAGAGACTGTGTGTTTGTGTGTGTATGTGTGTGAGAGATAGAGAAAGAGACAGAGGGAGATAGAGAAAGAGAGAGAGAGAGAGACCAGCTCATAAGGTAGTATCTAGCTGAAGACAAACTATTTGCACGCGTGAGCCACGCCATTCTTGGTCAAATCTGGACTGCTGCCCACCAGTTCAGATGACAGGCTGAGTGAGGATGTCTTGTTGGTCAAGGTGGGCATGCTGGTGCTGCCCAAACCACATTCTTGCACCACAGAACTGGAACCATTTGATCCCTCACTGCAAACACATCAGAAATGAAATACATCTGTGTGAAAATATGGTAGCAGAGTGGCAAGAAGCTACAACATAAAACATTTCATGAGTCTCTTTAAAAGAAAAACCAGTACCTTTCCCACATTCATGCAAATATTCTATGAGTCAATCATGTCACTGCAGCAAATGTTTCAGCACGTCAGTATCTTACCTCAGGGCTAGGTGGTGATCGTCCCGCTGTAAACTGTGCTCACTCTGTCCATTCTCACTACCTGCTACCAGCTTGTACTTCATGCCAGCCGCCTCCTGCAACACAAATACCACAAATATAAAGCTCAGATGTAAAGCTTTATAAGCTCTTTTAGGTTTAAGCACTGATCAGCACTGGTGTATTGGTCACATCTTCCACAAATCTGGGTTCCTAGCTATCTTCAAACACTTAAGACTCTTCACTAAGCACTTACCATGAGCACTAAATGTGATCTTTAGGTTTTGCCCATACTAGGGATAATTATATAGGCAGCAAAGCCTTTCTAAAGTTGCTTTGTGTAACAGTATATGGTTCAATATATTTTGGACAATTTATAGCCATTAAAGCAGTAAAATAAAATCCTTGTGGGCCATCACTCTGCAAATTATCAAAGGCATTAAGAACATTTCTTTGCTGCTTAGAAAAACTTCATGTATAATCTTGTTTACCATAGCCATCTCACGTGTCCTCATGCCGATCTCTCTCTCCACCTGGTGCAACTCTAGGCTCAGCTGCTCGCTGGAAACGCTAGCTGTTGACCACTCCACTGGAGCAGCTTGGCCAGCTGCTGAACCTGGTTCCCTCTACAAAACAACCAAAGCCTTTAAAGAAGCCTTGATTCGACCAAGCAACATTAGCTATATCAATAAATCTAATCTAGTATTGCCTGTGCTTTCTACTGCCTAACAATAAATGTTTTTGTTTAATACAATTGAGGCTAATTTTCAAAGAGTTTACCTCCATATAGCGAGTCTGTTGCGTAATCTGTTGGTTAACCTGCTGGAGCTCCATTTTCAGCTGTTCCCTGTCTTGAGCAGCAGGGGGCAGACTGGACACACAAGAACTGACATTTATGAACAGTAAAAACATAGAAGGTATAGCTTATAAAACTATGACTTTAGTTAAAGTTGCTATGACAACAACAGGGCCCTTACCTCTCATTGAAGTGTCCCTGAGATGGCATGGTTTGGTGCTGGGTGTAAGGGGCTTCACCCCATCCTCTGTGATTCCCATAGCTGTAATCAACTGAGAGACAGAAACATATCATGAAAATCATGAAACAGGCAGCAAACACACTGGGAAATTATTATAGATACATACGAATAAAATGATAGAGTGCATGTGTGTGTGTGATTATTTGCATGTTTGTGTGTTTGGTTAAATGTGCCATGTCACACACCAGCAACAAATAGACAGATTACTCTAGTCTGTCTGTACAGAGAGCAGCTCTGTTACAGGATACCTGCGTTTGCAGAGTGTTTGGCTGGGGGGCCTGGAACAAGGCCAGCAGGCTGATATCCTGACTTGGATGTGCGAGATATGGCTCCAAAACGAGAGACAGTAGGCAGTGAGCCAAATGGGATGATCGGGTCATCATCTTTAACCTCTGCTGCTCGACGCTGTAGCTCCAGTGCTGGATCTCTCTTTTCTATAGTCTGCTTAAGAAGGGAATAAACATTAAAGAAGATATAAGAAAACAAAATTCAGTTTTACTATATTTAGTCAAGAAGGCTACAGATATATCATGGCTCCTGATTTTTTATGGCCTTTGGCCCATCAGTGTGTTCTTAGGCAGCAAACTCAACAGAATAAACAATAATAACCTTTTGCTTCAATACTCCCACATACAGAACCGTGTAAATACGTTCATACCAAGCAGTTCTCATTTTGAGACATTTAAAGCCTCTTTATAACCTCAGCAGGAATGGAGATCCAGCTTACCATCTCCATGTAGCCTGTGGCAGGGCAATCTTTGGACTTCATATCCTTGGTGCCAATGTAGGGGACAAAAGTGTCACATGACCACGGCGAGTATGAAGCTGCATATTCAGGTTCTCGGACATTTTGGAACACTGGAGTGTTCTCTCCCATATACTGTTGACCAAAAACACAGTTTAGCTCATGTAAAATATCCAAAGATCTACAACACAAATATATACATTTGCTTAATGTTTCACCAAAACACAAGACTTTATTAATCCTACATTTTCAGCTGAGTGGACTTTTTACCACCAGCTGATTATAGCAGGTTTTTGTGCAAGTAAAACTTATTATTTTCTATTAAAGTAAACGGAAAAAAGCAAGGAACAGAAAATAGGGATAAAATATATCCTGAAATATATCATGGAGTCTGCTTGTCCTGGGAGCCTACAGGACCCAGTGTTCAACAGCAGACTGTGATGCAGGAAAAAATCATGATTCATGGAGACTTTACTTTAATAAGTGCTGCACTGTCTGAAAAGAGGACAAGTTACTACAAGCTGTTTAAATGAAACTATGGCTTGGCCATGTGTGTGGTTAAAAACCTTTATTTAATACTGTATAACTGTTCAAGTAATAACAAAACTGAAAGTTCTCTACAACCACAAAAACACTGTCAGTTTGGGTCACTCAGTACATGGTTTCCTGTAAACGGTCAACTATTGGCTGATATTACCTGCTCAATGCTTAAATCTCATTGTGATTGGTTTAAATAGGTGACCCTTTAACAAAAGACAAATGAACTTACATGGTTTTGCCCCCTGACATCTTGCGGATAACTGGGGTCATAAGAATGGGGCAGGTTTGGAGAAGAGGCAAAGGGAGGAGGAGAGACAACTTTCCGCTCCTCTAGCTGGGCCATAATTTCCTTCCTCCGACGGTGCAGGTAGTCCAGGCTGGGCTGTGACCGGGCATAGGCATTCTGTGTATAGAAACAAAAAGCCAGAATTTTTTGTTTAGCAATAGAAAGTACACAGGGTGTGTAGGAAGGTTGTGTAAAGATGTATCGTTTTTTTTTTTGTATTGTCATTAGAGGATTGAAAATGTTAGTACATCAAGAGGGAGTGACATTTAGTTAAAATTAATGAGGAAACTGTGCTGCATACTTTATCCGGTTGACATATAAAAAGAAAGATCATTTACAGTGCCATTTGCAATATAATCAATACAGCTTAGAATTAATGCAGAATTTCCTCGAAACCCAGAAGTATACTTTATATCCAGTAATATGATGACATAAATATTATAAGATAACAATAGCTGACGTCTCACCCTGCCACTGTAAGGGCTGTTGTGGCCGGAGTGGTTATAACTGTCAGGGCCGTATCGGTCCCGTGATTCTGATAGGTAGGAGGACGAGGCCCCTGCTGTTGGAGCTTGTGGTGGTGGGGGCATCTCCAAAGGGACAGGGCTCCTGTGGCCCAGCTCATCTCGAGTGTATGATGGGAGTGAAGGGTGGCCTCCATAAGGCGCATGGCGGCGGCTGTCGTGATAGTTGTAGCGAGGGTCAGATGGAGGACCATGGTACTGGCGTTCAGGGGCATAGGAGACAGGATAGGGGTCTGGGTAAGGTGCCAAGCCAGGCTCAACTGGTGGGCGAGTGTAGCGAGGCTGCAAGTGCTGATATGCATAGGAGTTACCTACAGAAAGACAAAGCAAAGTTTTAAAAATCATTCTTGTGACATAAAGGCAAACAATTTTAATTACCTGAATTAGTGAAACATTTTCCCACCCAAAATGTGTTTGGTTTTGTGTATAAAACTATATACTATAGGTATAGTAGGTACATAAATATAACACATTATATTAGTTTTCTCCCATGTATTTATTCTTATGCCGTTAAACTGCGTTTTCTTATTTGCAGATGTCTAGATGTAGTGTTCTCTTTTTTCTTCTGACGAAAATCTGAAAGTTTCTTTCCTCTTCTGTATATAAAATGTCATTTTGTATATTGCTAAAAAAAAGTCCTTAGTGTGCTTCAAAATGTGATACTAGCAGATTTAATTGAAAAATAAAGAAAAGTTTGCCAAAACAGAACCCGTTATATTTTACATCATGTCTAAAAAAAATAATGATGCAGTAAGTTATTAAAATTATAATGGATTACCAGTGGGATACTGAGAGGACTCGTATTGGGAAGTAGGTGGTGGTACTCTGGCTTCTGAGTAATAGGGATCAGACTGATGTGGAGGGTACTGTGACATCTGGGGAACTCTGGAGACTGCAGGAAGTGCGTGTCCAGCAAGACTCTCTCTCTGGACTCTTGCATGAGATGCTGAAGACATCACCACTTTAGGAATGGAGTCCAGACTGCAGAAAACAAAGATGGGATTAAACTTTATCCACTGACATACACTCTGTATGTGTGATATTTGGAGATGTGTTAACTGTAGGTTCTACATATTCCATATGAAAAATTCCTGTGAAATAGTCTAGATTGAGTGTGCACTTAAATAAATTTCTACTTTATATATAAATGATTGTAAATAAAATCACAAAAAACACTCAATGCTGATTTTGATTAAAGTAAAAATGAGCCTATTCTGGAGATATTAATGTATGCTTTGACCCCTCATTTTTTCTGTATCTGTATGCGTCCAAATCTAGAGAGCAAGCTATGCTAATAACCATTTCTAACTTACGAATCTGGCGGTGATTCAGGAGCACTGAGACTGCCTGTGTCTGGTTTTCCAAGCTTTCGAGCAGTGTCATAGGGTGCCGCTGATCCACGGGAGACCAGATGTGTGAGCTCTGATCCAGGTGGCACTGGGAGAATGCCATTAGTGACCAGGGTAGGTTTGTGGGACAGACCCTCCACAACCAATCCTTCATCAGACAGAAGGCCTGGGCTGCAAGCTACGTCCATGTCATTAAGCTGGGTTAGCGACTGGCTGAGGGGCTTCCTCAAAGGCAGACGCTTGTTCATCTTGCGGAACCTGAGGTTAAGATGAATGAATCTGAAACCAAACTGCACTAAAGACTAATGTAATGTAGACACTAAGCAAAAAGGAGACACTCACTTTTCCAGTTCTTCCTGGGAATGGGCAAAGGTGCAGCTGGCTCCTCTGGGACACCCACCCTTCTGCTTCATGTCTCTACACATATATGTCTTGTACTTGCTGTGCTGAGGAGCCTAGGAACACATGAGCCATTGTTAGAGAACTTTCAAAGGTGTTGAGAATGTCAGAGTATAATGTGTGCCAGATTAGCAGACAGACAGACAGACATACATACATACATACATACATACTCAACCAGTAACGTGCGAGCTGTGTGCCAATGGATTTACGCACCTGCTGTGGGTCTCCTGCCTTCTTGCTGTGGTTCTGGATGAAGTCCACAAGCCCATGCACTACTGTTTTTACAGCCACCAGCCCATTGTCCAGCTGCTCCCATGTAGGGGCAGGGGCATCTATTTGAGAAAGATAACAAATTCATTTAATGTGATATAATGGCCTCTAAAACAACCAGAACACAAATTAAGCTTAGAATACAGTATGTACTAGGAAGGTACTCTACAATAGACAGGTTTCTATTAATTAGCTTGTTCTAATACACCATTGTTTCTATAGCATCTCATTCAAAGAGACTATAGGGGACGCACCACATAAATGGATTCAACAAATAAATAAATAAATAAATAAATAAATAAATAAATAAAAAACACCCAGTATCTGCACTGTCTGAGAGAAAGTTGCAATGATACCAGAAAGTCCCTGGCACAGAGTGGTTGACATTTTGTGGTCTTCTCAAGCCTTGTCTTATTAAATAGAGGATGTTGAAGAAACAACCGTTTGTAGTTGCTGTAAGTGAAAAAATGAACATTTGACAGCAGCTTGTTGGACCTGGGACTCAAACCCACAACCTTCAGATCAGTAGTCCAACAGCTTAACAACTGAGCTACCACTTCTCTGCATCATACCAGCATGTTTTGGATTATTTACCTATACTACAACTGCTATACTATTTACCTATATAATAGTAATAGTTCCAGTAAGGTTTGTGAGCACAGACCTGGGCTCGGGTCAATGTCTGCCAGCAGCTCTAAATGTGGTCTGAGGCGGTTGAGGTTGGCCGGGTCTCCTGTTCTCTGCAGGGCAATGGTGAGCTCCTGTACACTCTGAGCAAAAGAGGCTGGAGTCTGCAACTAAAGAGGGGGAAAAAAAAAATCTTCTTTTAGCATCAGTGACACATTATTATCATACAATACTATTACAAATACATCCTGTATAACACACACAAATATGATGTCTTAAAACTCATTTATGTTAATAATCACAATCATGTGACACCACTTCCCTATTGTAATTTAAGGTCTAATCTTATAAATAGATATTAATGAAACAAATAGTTCCAGTTTTAAATTAATTAAATTTGTAAAAGGTTCCAATTGTAGAGCTGCGCGATTAATCGTTATTATCGATTAATTTGAATTTATGGTTTATGTCGATGTTAAAAAATGAAAATCGATTTTACAATTTCACTTTGGTTTGGCAGAGCGAGCTTCCGTAGTTCTGCGATGCAAAGAGCTTGTTTCCAAGAGAGGCGCGGTTTCTTCAGTTGGATTGAAGAACGCGCTGAAAGACGGGGAGGAGCCGAAAGTCTGCCGCCATTTTCATATGAAATTTAAAGGGGACTGAGACATCATGAATTTGTGCAGAGTTTATTGGAGAATCGTAGAATTTTAGGAGGGCTGAGTAGAAATGTTAAAAATGGCCTTGCGACGAAAACGGCGGCAGACTTCGGCTCCTCCCCGTCTTTCAGCGCGTTTTTCAATCCGCAGACCGCGGCGTCGCAGAGCGAGGATCAGAGGACAAGTGTGTGTGTGTGAGAGAGATCAGGAAGACTCGTATTTGGCTTGTTCAGTACTCAAATGTTATAAAACACATCTATGCAATACAGTGGAATGCTGCAATAAGTTTACCATCCTACCCTGTTAGTCAAACCTTTATTTTATTTATTTATTTATTTGTTTGTTTGTTTTACTATTATACCCTCACGAGGGGCGGAGTCCCCCTTAAATGAAAATCCTAGACTCGTCCCTGATTGTGCCCATATACACAGTTGTAAAATGATCTCTGGCTCCTGTTTGATTTTATTGATCGTGTTAGTTGAATGTTGAACTGCTTTACAAAATTGTTTTTTAGGGATTTTTTTTTCAGATGACAACTATTTATTTTATAAAAAGTGATTTAAGTCTGCAGTTTGCACTTTACAAATCCCTCATATTTTGTTATATTACTTTTTTTTGGCTAGAATAATTAGTTATAAACTATAATTTAACTTATAACGACTGGTGAAAGCTTGCACTTTATTAATCCCAAAAAAAGGTTTTTATGTTGATTATTGATTTTCTAAAATAACAAAAAAAAAAAAACTTGTTAGCGAAAGTAAGTAAGCTTGCAGTTCATGTGTGTGGTTATATTGTTTTTGCTCAAATTAAAAAAAAAATCTATCATCATATAGTCTCGTGTTTTATTAATTTTTTTAAAAGAAAAATAAGTTTTAAAATCGAAAATCGAATTTTGTTTAAAAAAAAAAAAAAACGAGATTCAATTCATAGGACATATCGCCCAGCTCTATCCAATTGTAGTGATAATTCTCCATCTAAACATTTATTTCTGTACACATGAAAGTCTGATGAAAAGTCCCATTTCAGTTTAAACTAAACTGTGCATTTTACTTTTTGCTTCACTCTTATTACCTAAAAACCTGCATGCTGCAAAAATGATTTAATCTCTGCATGTGAACATACATATCTTGAATATAATGAAACTTGAACTATATGCCAAAAGAATGTGGACACCTGACTATCAAACGTATGTATGCTTGTTGGATAACGAAGGTCATTAACACAGCAGAACTGTCTCTGTAATTACCTGACCCTTCACTGGAACTGAGGGGTCAACTGTAAAACAGAAAAACAAACTGAAAAACAGCCCCAAATCTCCCACAAGCCTCCATCAAATTTACTTTGTCACTACATATTCCAGTCGGTAGAGTTCCCCTGGCATCTGTCAAACCATGATTTGTCCATCATGCTGCCTGAGTCAAGTGTGATTTATCACTCCAGAGAATGTTTCCACTGCTCCAGTGTCCAGTTCCTGATGTGTAGTTTGAATTGATGTTGCTTCCTAAAGCAATATCGGAGTTCTATAGCAAGTGATGTAACATAGAATTGGTGTTTATTGTCCTCAGTGCTCTGTGAGTTTGTGTGGTCTACCTTTATGTGGACTTTTTTTTTTTTGGGTTTCTTATGTTCTGTAAAGCTGCTTGGAGACAATGTCCATTGTTAAAGCGCTATACAAAGAAAACTGAATTGAATTCTAGATGCTTCCCTTCAACAGTAATAGAACTTGCATTTGACTGGGCCAGAAATTTCACAACCTGACTTCATTACTGGAATTATGACCCATCCTACTACTGTTTAAGAGCCAAATTTAACGCTACAATATGTAAAAACATCTAAAACCATCCGAATTATCATATATGAAGTTTTATAGGAATACTTTCACTTGCTAAACATTTTCCCCTGCAGTTACTTCCTGAATTCTTGCTTAGATACAAGCAAGAAAGACAGTGACAGTCACTCTGAGAAGGAAGAAACATTCAGTTATTTTTCCTTCTCATTATGCAAAACAAAAAAAAAAAAACTCACTGAACCGTGACTAAACAAAAACTGCCTTCTTCCTTCACGTGAATGATGAGCTTCGTTTCCCTCAGCTAATTGTGCACGTGAAACTCATGACATGTGGGTTCAGTCAAAAACAGATCTGGTATCATTTGGATTTCTTTTGATTTGTTCTTAATAAAATGCAGCAGAAATGGCACACTTTAATGCTTACTCCTCCTACCTTATCAATGATGGACTGCATGTGGGACTTGTGGGACTGATCCCCATAGAGAAGGGAGGACCACTGGTCAGGGGCAATACGCAGGCCTCCCTCCATGGCAATCTGGACGATCTGGGAGTCATGTTCTCTCCGCAGAGCCTCATATGTCCTGAACTCTTCCTTTAACTGCATCAGAGAAGAGTCCTCGTCTCGCTTAGTCACCTGGAGAAAAAAAAAACGAACAAGTAATTTTATAGTATGGCGCAGCATGCCATTCCCTTGCATTTGAGTTTACATGAAACACTGGCTATGTTTGAAAGATCGTTGGAAGAGTAAACGAAAGAGTAACAGTTCTCATATTAAAGTTTAGTGCACAATTAAGTGTTTTATTCCTAGTATAGTACACTGATTTTTCAAGAATGACACTCCTTTACTTATTAAAGAATGACAAGTTCTTATTGCCGTCCATTACAGCCACACTTAATGTCATAGAATATCTGTCAAACAAGTTAGTTCCTGTTCTCACTTTTAACAGTTAAGTTCACAAAAAAATAGAAAGATTCACTAGATCTTTAAAAAAGAAAAAAAAGAAAAAAAAAGAAAAAGCAAGCATTTTTTAGGATTTTATTATGTGGCGTGTCTACCATACAAATCCATGAGCTGAACCAAACAATAATGAACAAGAACTAGTGCATTAATAACAAACCTGTAATGTGCAGCTGCCCTACCATCAATGCTCCTGTTATAGATAATTAATCAACATTTTCTGACCAATCAGTAGTGAGAACTGTGGCATACAGTAAGCTATTAATATCCATCACTTTGTACTTTACATGTAAAATGGATTTACCTTAAAACATGAGGCTCTGTACAGAAGCTGTACAACATGCCCAATACTTGTTTTAGAGGCCTGGGGGAAGCGTGGCTCCAGCCTCTGGACCACGAAGAGAACCAAAACCTTGCGGGAAAGAGGAGAGCCGTCCTCCAACGCCAACAACACCAACTTTAAAGCCTCCTCCTGCATAGCTGTAATAATCAGAGAATGCATCATGATGTACAAAAAGGTTCAGAGATATCTATAGGTTATTGTTATTTTAGATGTGTACTACAGGTTACAGAAACTGAAATTAAATAATGAACATGAGCTCAAATAGCAGAATTTGTGATATCAGTAAATTTACACCCAAATCAGGTTAACAATAAAGAAAACAAAAGAAACTAATCTCTCTGACAGAGGGGTTGATGTTGGTGCCTGGTGGGCTGGTATGATTATTTCTCAAACTAATGATCTCCTATGAATTTTCTCACACACACACACACACAGAATGAAGTAAAAAATAAAAACATGTAGAGGTCTGCATCTTGTTGAGGAGAGAGATCAGAGTGGAATGACCAGACCAGACCAAGTAAATAATACTCATTCACTCAAGTAAACAATTACTCTATACAACAGTGGTGAGCAGTAAAGTATCTCAGACGTTACCAGGGCCGAGGAATTGGCAGCCTCGTGCTCGAACAGCGGCCCAGAGGTTGGAAGAGAGCTGCTGTGGGTTCTGGTGTTGCAGGATAAGCTCGGTGACTGTGCGTTCACCCAGAGAGCGGGCTGCACGCATGGCCCGGATACGACCCTCCTCCTCCACCAGCTGGCAGTGCACCAGGGTCACCAGCTTCCTCTGCATGGGTCTGCTGAGGAGACTCTGACTCGCAGTGCCCAGCCCTACACCTGCAAACATACACAGTGTGAGTAAAGCCATTAACCTTTCATTAAATCCTGAAAGCTTTGAATAACTTTACTTGTGCTGAGGACAGTTGTAAGCCTTTCCTGGATATTATCTTAACTGCATGTGTTCTTTGCATGGTGTTTGAGAGCATATACACTGCATCACCTGCATTTATTTAACCCACATTATAATCCATACAGCATGACACAGTTTACGTAAGCGGGCTGAGTTTAAGATTTTTTCCTTACGACTGTACAAAGAGAGTTAAAGTAGGACTTCATATCACATACCAGTGAATTTCCCCAAAATTACACATGGTTTATTTTTTACCTACACTGCAACACTGGAATATTGGTGATGAAATATTTTTTTGTCATAAATCTCCTCCTAAGCTCATAAATATAATGCAGTCAGCAGAGGTTTTCAGTGACCACTTCCTTTTCTAAATGTGCTCTTGTGGTTAAAATAAATTTTCCTGTATACTTCCATGTTGGAGAATTCTAATGTATGTTAATGAAATTAAACTAAATACAAACAGTATTTAACAAACTGTAAGATATAGGCAGTTTATAATTTCAGAGGATGTTTTTTTGATGGTGTAAAAGAGGACATGCTGTTGCTTTTAAATCCGGTAGTGACTTTTTTTTTAATTATTCTATTATTATTCTATGAATAAACTCATTTGTGTGCACATAAAAGCTCATGGGACACTGGAATGGTATAAAAAGGTTGGCGAGACCTCGGGTGTTGCTGAGGGGTTTGAGGTAGAGAGCCAGCTCCTCCACACATGTGCGTGCCTCATCATAATGCTTGATATCCTCTGCTCCTTTCACTAAGGTGACCGGCTGAGACTTGGGTACCTGCAGAGAGGGAGAAGGACAATATTTTAATAATTATTTAATTATAATAATCTTCTCTTATATTACTACTGCAACAAAACATTCTTGTGTATTCAAACACAATATGTAGTCCGTGCTTGGCATGTGAAACTAAGTGAAAAGATGTGTAGGCCAGCGTTAAGCAATCCCAAAGTTGAACTGTTGCACTATTCCTGTTACTGGCATAGTGAAAAGTTCAAATGCTGTGCAAATATCTGAAGTATGTATTTTGAGCAGTGTTTGAAACCTGCTTGTCTATTTCTATTGTACATATGAAATTTACTAGTTTTTATATTCTTAAGTAAAACAGCCAAGTGACAACTCCTACACAAAATGGTAAAGGTTGGCAGGTCTGCATGTTTTCCTGTTTTGCATCAAACCTGATCCAAACCTTATACAGTATTTCTGACACTCAAAATATTTTCAGTAAAATTAATAACAGATTATTCAGTAAAACTAACAGGAGAACTATGTAGTTATGCAGGTCTGGACTCAGTGATGTGTCCTGTTAGTTTAAAAGGAGACTATTGTTTCACAATAATACTGTCTCAGCTCTTTTAAAAGCCATATTCCCATTTCCAAGGAAGGGACTCAACCTGAAAAGGAAGTGGAATATGGGCTGTATAAACCAGTATGACCCTGGTGACTAAGCAGGTTACGATGCACGCAAGCACACACACACACACACACCTTACAGTCCAACCAGACCAGAACAACCACAACTAATTCTTGTGAAATGTGACGCACCGGTAAGCAGATGAATAACAAACCCACGTTCACTTGCTATCATCACAATTTCTTATTCATTACCTGCACTTCAGCATTACACGCATCCTTCTTAAAATAGGTTCAAACTAAATCCAGCAAGCTATCTGGGTGCAGCCAAAACAAACACTCATGGTTAATAACTTTCCTTGTTTTAGTCCATGTAAGGAAGTGGCAGCAGCAACATAATGAAGACTTAAAACCAGGAAACGACAGACAAAAACAAGTTAGGTTAAATAATCCTCCTTGCTGAACATTAATTCTGCATTTCACTTCTGGTTAGGAATTACTATAAATATCAGTATTTACTTTTCTACATCCTGGAAGGCACAAAAACAAAAGGGAATTACAAAAAAATGGCAATATTATGGTGTGGTGTTATGTAAGGAATAAAATATTTGTTTTTTTGTTTTTTTTTGTTACAGAAAAATAACGATAACTTACTGTCCCCACTCCAAAGCTAACTGTTTTGCAGCATGTTGTTCCACAAAAATAAAAATTTTAATAAATACATTTTTAATTAATCTACAGTGACATTTATAAATGTTCATCATTTATGGCTACATTTATTGCCTTGGAACGACTGTGAGACAGGTTAGTTCCTGTTATGATCTGATATGAGCGCCAGTACAAACCAGCTCATCTGGTACCATCAACAACAAGAGTTCTTCATCTCTATCCTCATTATTTTAGGCACTGTCTCACTGCCACATGATTTACTGCATAAATGAGCAGTTGTACAGGCAATAGAATAGATGGTAAGTATCTATTACTAAGCATGCCTGTGTTCTGTGTTGAACAGTAGCAGAGATGCTTTGTGAACTCTTGATAAATAACAACTCATTTTCTATATTCAAGACCCCCACTCATGTTTCAAGAGTAGAAACATTCACATCTCTATCGGTTGAACAGCATGGACACAGGAAGCTATTAAGTATCAGAGAAAGATGTTCTATTGTTCTGCTCTGAAACCAGAAGACAGAAAATGAAACTCATTATGAGACAAAACAGAACTTTGTTTTCCGACAGACATTTAAAACATCCAGCCTGATAGCCATCACAACTGATAAAATCTATCGCTAAATCCCGACACATCCCGAGCCCACACACTCTCGACTGTGTCTCACGCGGTCTTGATGAACAGAAAAAATGAGTGATGCTGAGAGGAAGCAGTGTAATGAGGCAAAAAGGGATCTAACTAGCACAACAGTCTGCAGCACTGCATGGCAAAAAAAAAAAAAACACACAGAAAGTTGTTTGGTTTCCTTCTTAACTGTAGAAAGCCAATTTGTCAAATATATAGAAAAATGACACGCATTACTGCTGCATAAAAACTAAACAAAAACTATAAATGCCTTTAAATATTTACAAATGCAAGGACAATGTAAATAATTAATTTGTAATGATAAAATCAAAACTAGCATTAACATTTGGTAATTTCTCATGATTCTATAGGTTTTAACTTGGTTTGTAAACACTGTCAAAGCAATGAGCAGCAAGTGACTGACCTGAGGGCAAACGAGCTGCAGCAGGGCCGTGTTGACGGGCAGCAGCTCGATGTCCGTGCTGATGGTGGTCTGGTCAAAAGGGCAGGCTTTGCGGTGCAGCTTGTTCAGGCACATCTTGCAGACGGTGTGACCGCAGCCCAGGCTGATGGGCTTGCGCACACTCTCCTCGAACGTCTGCGTGCAGATGGGACACAACAGAAACTCGGTCCATTGCGGGGCTTGTACGGGCATTGTTGACGGAAAAAGGCGTCTCCGACACAACCCTCAGATATCCAGACTCACGGACGTTGGTAGGTTTTGTTAAAAACAAAACGAAACGAACAAAAAAAAAAAAACGAGAGGCCAAATGATGTATAGATTCCACAGGAATCAAAAACACTCTTTGAACAGTGGTTTTAAAGATCTTCAGGCATCGTGGACTTGTAGCACACAGTGCTGAATACATAACCTGCAAGAAAAAAGAAATTTGAGTACACTCACTCAAACAGCTGAAGAAAAGCAGTTAAACAGTCAATGTAAATCTAGAGTACTTTTCAGACATGACAGTGAGAAGAGCTCTTTCAGACACAGCCATAACATCTCAATGATCCCTTCAAGCTACAAGTCTTATAATGATCAATACAGAGACTGGCTTTCCAATTGAAAGAGTGTAAAAGTTACCCGTGTTTAAATGGAAATAAAAAGCAGGGGATTTTAGGTGACTAATCAAAGTGCTGCCTGCTCTGGCCTGTTACACAAGGAAATACTAAGCAGAAGAGGTTAAATGAGAAAACATTAAAGGCTTCACGTTCTGATTCATCCGTCAATCATCGACAGGAACTGTAGTGCCGTAATTAGCAACTCGTGAGACAAAAACAAGAGTTATACAAGACAGAATGTTTTCAGAAAGTGACGCAAGATTAAAAACACTACCTCAGAACAGAAAATGACGAATCGGCTCAAAAAACAAAAAGTTCACCTTCAGAGAAACGCTTTCAGCTCATTGTGCTGTACATACTTCGTCTCAGCCAGCACACTGCAGGCACTTTTTTTTTTTTTTTTTTAATAACAACACCTCTTCAAGGAAATGCCATTTGCTAAAAGCATACATCTGCAGTCTAAATGGCTGCATGCAGTTTATTCAAATAAGTTCTGGTAATCTCGTCATGCCTCTATGGGCCCCACAGACGCTGACCTGAGAAACTTCCTCTTTCCTTTCTTTTGTTGGCTGCGGCAATGCTCAGACACGCCTTATTCTCACCTGTCCCAGTACAAGTTTCGCTCTGGAGGAGTTCCCTTATGACTAAAATTAGATACTGTGAGAGTAGTGGGAGGCTGTCATACTGTGGGGTTTTTTTTTTTTTTTTTTACAATTTATAACAGTCCGGGACCTTTGGAAAGTACTGATAAGACGTGCATGATGGCAGAAACATCACTACAAAGTTATCCTCATTTTGTGGACAGGCAGGCAGGTCCATGCACACACACACACACACACACACAGAGACAGAAAGTTGAGCTAATGTGTAAACAAGATCAGTTCCCATTGTATGCAGGATAAGTGTGTGTACATACATTAGAGCTGAAAGTGCGTTGTAATGATGAGCGGGAAATAAAGTCCTCATAAGCAAACGCGGTCCACTGGGAATGCCATGACTCACAATCACATCACACAAGCACGTGGCTTTCCACACGTTTCTATTTTTCTGTTTTTAGCATTTCATTTCCCACGCCCGTTTTGAAAACAAGACTGAAAGAGGGGGAAGTACATTTAGTCATTTAAACACACTACAGAATTAAAACTAAACTGGATTTAAAGGCAAGATTTGCTGTGTTATGGTTTAAATGGGTTTTTTTTCTTTGTAATAATCTACTCAAAAGAGATCACAGTATTAATCAATAATTTCAAATCATAACCAAAAACGCACAAATATGCACAAGCCGGATGTGAAAATGAAAAGGAAACAATCCACGTTTACAGCAGGAACAGTGTAAAATACAGTCGATGGCACAGTTATGTCCCGGCACTGACAAACAGAAGTGCTGTTGTGTGATTTAGAGTGAGTCCAGATGGACGGAGGTGAGAACTGTTTGTCCACTCACAGCTCAACACAGAAGTGATGAGGACCACTAGAGAAAGGAAAGTGATCAGGTGGGGGAATAAAATGCACGAGCAGACAGGAACAGACAAACACATTTTAATCTGTACTTTGAAACAGTCGACGGTGATGTAACCGTGTGATCACGCTGTTACAAAACTAATTTAGAAAAATTTAGATCACAGAAAGGGATCCTATCCTCATTCAGGAATTCTCTTGACAACTCTTAAATTATTTTACTGCCTCCACTCTAAATGGTGGGAACTGAACTAAAAGCTGCTCTCACTTCTGATCATGTTCCATAAATATAAAACCTCTCTGTTGTCAAACAGGCTAAAAGAGGAACACTTCACAACAGAGCAGCACTAACCTCCTATAGGCATGACGAGTCAGGAAAATGATAAAAACAGGATTTGTTCTGTAATGCAATACTGGCACTTTAAGTCAGTCGTGAAATTTATGCCTATGATAATCTTGTTAGGCAATCTTGCTAGGGATGGGAATTCCAGATGCTCCAGTGTTAGCTGACTCAAACAATCTGTAACAGATAAGATGACTCGTTTGACTACCTAAAAAAGATTTTTTTTATTTATTTATATAAATCTGTGTGCGATATTATAACATCTGATAATTTTTATTTGCCTAAATCTCACTCTACATTCTAATTAACAAAAATATTTGGTTTTTAGTCACGGCACTACAATGTGCACTAACAAATACAGTAAGCTAGGAGTCATGATAGACTGCTACTGATTGTGTTTTATTAACATTTTTCCTACTACTATATTACATTTACGGCATTTGGCAGATGCCCTTATCCAGAGTGACTTACATTCCTTATTTTTTACACATCTGAGCAATTGAGGATTAAGGGCCTTGCTTAGGGGCCCAACAGAATCAGTTTGGTGAACCTTGGTGTAGTACTACACTATGTTTACTTCTCCGTTTGCTTCTGAATTCATCACAGGTAGGAACTAAAAATAAAAAAATCTGACTGCAGAATTTAGTCTGAGGAAGCATTTAAGCCGTTCGTTTGGATCATTTTACAGCGCTATTCTAAATTTGTACTAAGAAAATCTCAATTCGAATGTAACCGAAATAATGTCTAGTGGATCATCTCGCTGATTCACACATACCTGAGTCTCACTCATACTTCACAATAATGAACATATATATAGATGCATATAAGCTTCCCAACCATGGTCGTAAAAAACTCTACACCATTTAACATGTTTTCTCTGTTCTAACACAGCTGATTCAACTGGTCAGCTGATTCAACTGGTCAGCTAATTAACACGATTAACATTGTGTAAGCAGTAAAGCTATAACATACAGGACAGTTTATTGTCCAGCTGTGATCCATAGAACCCACTCATATAGAGGAGTCGATTCTGAACTTTCGCTGGGGGGAAAAAAAAAAAAAGGAAAAAAAAAAAAAAAAAAAAAAAAAAAAAGAGTCGACTCATTTCCAAACGGCTCATCCCTGAGCTGTATTTTCCAGTCATGCTCCCGAAACTCGCTTTATTGTTTTTGGAAATTTCCCAATTCCAGACTGATTAAAATGTTTGTTAATAGCCAGGTGGGTGGAGTCGGGTGTGTCAGAAACAACAACGTGATCACTAAATCACTCGTGTGTGTAATGTAGGTGGCATCCAGGTCAGAAAAAACACCTAGCTCATGTGGCTAAGCTAACCCACCCTAGACAAAGCCTGGGTTTGGGAGACAGTCTGACTGGAAAAAACACACACACGTTCGTCTCGTGCATTTTACGTACATTAAAAAGTTTGTGCTGTTGATTATTAAGTCAACTAATATGTTTGGGCTCCAAAAACTGAGCGATTAAATAAATCCAAACAGAAGCTTTGTAAAGCAAAGGAACAAAATAAGATAAGCAAGATACTTAAGATAAGATACTTCATTCGCCACATCTGGATAACTCAATCCTGAGTGCCAAAAAGAAAGAAAGAAGCACTTACTTAGATTGCTTTCTATCGACACCAGACGATTATACTCGTTAATTAACGCCCACTATATTAACCAACACCTGGCGCGTCTACTACATAACAAAATAGCTCTTGTTGATCCAACGATTTCTTCAAAAGCTAAATGATTTCCTTATTTACAGTGTACCTGTCCTACCAGTGTGCTGCCTGCTCGTTTTTTTTAATAGACAAACACGGATCTCTTTCATAGTCTGTTGTTTTTTCCCCCTATTTGGCTAGCCAGATGTTTGAGAGTTATTTAAGGTTGTTTGTTAGTAATTTCATTCCACCCCGCTAAAAAAAACAGTACATCGAGCCACCATCATCCTTTCTTCCCCTAACTCACGTGCTAAACATCAATATTTCAGCATAAACGATTGATTTGTGCTCTACTCTTGCAGATGCGCTGAAAAGCCATTTTGAAAAAAGGCTAAGGTGCTTGCGACTTAGCCCACTAGCACTGCAAACAAACTTAATGCTCGCAACCACAAGAGAACCCCGAAAACAGGAAAGCATAGAACCACGTAATCCGATTTAGAAACAAAAAACATAACGCTGAGATCTATTACACTGAGATTAAAAGAAAGTGTAGTATACATATAAAGACATTACGCCTATTGGGCTAACCTAGCTAGCTTATCGAATCTTAGCGTCACATATCTTTCATAGCGTCATCTATCTGTACTGGTTTTCAGAAATAAAATGCGTTTAATAGTGTATCTTGTGGTTATGGTGTAGAATGTTTGTTCATCGAGCACAATATTACCGAAAAGCTATTCTAAACCAATACCAGCAAAGTTAGCTAGTGAGATAACTGTATTACGCGGCTAATAAGCAAGCTAGCTACCTAGCAACATTACGCACCCGCTAGCAAGTAAGTGAACCTGCTAGTTGTTAGCAAGCTTAGCTAGCTTAAGACTTAGAGACTTAAACTTGAAAAGAACAGCACGCAGGCAGGGAAAAAAGAAGTAAGAATGTATATACTCACAACATGTGTTTAAGCCGTGCCATTTTTAGCGGTCTATAGAGAAATAAAACGATTTCATTTCAGTCACCATCTCGACGGGGATGTGTGTGCGCGCGCTACAGCAAAGCAGCATCAGCTCGGCTAAAACTACAGACAAGGAACCGAACTGCGCATGCGCACGGCTAATTTCCATCGTCCATAGAAGCACGCATGTATGCATATATATGCATCAGTATTTGTTGTGACTACCAGCATTGCACACTTGCACAATATCAGGAGTTTTGTAGGATCCGAGTCAGGTGTATGATTAACCAGTTACAGCAAGCAGGTGCTAATGATAGCCAATTTTATATGTAGGTTGAAACACAGTCATTAACTGAAGCAGATACAGTTGTGTAGGAGCTTAAATCTGGGTCACTAGCCAAAGTCTGCTACTAAGGTGAGGTTGCGGAAGACAATTTTATGTCACAGGTCGTACCCATGACATGACTGAGCACAGCAACAAGACACATGGTATTTATACAGCATCAGCAAGGTCTTTCCTGGGCAAAAATGTCAAAGCAGACTGGGGTTTCAGAATGTGCTATTTTGAAGAAGCACAAAGAAACAGGCAATGTTGAGGACCATAGACGCAGGGGTCAGCCAGGGAAACTTAATGCAGCAGATGAACACCACATCATGCTTACTTCCCTTTGGCATTGGAAGGTGTCCAGCAGTGCCATCAGCAAAGAACTGACGGAAACCAGTATGACCCAGGTACACCCATCTATTGTCCAAAGAAGTCTGGCCAGAGTACTCTTAATGGAAGTATTGCAGGCTAAAAGCCATATCTCTGATATGGAAATAAGGCTGAGCTACTCAATGGAAATATAGGAACTGGGGTGCAAAAAATGCCAGCAGGTGCTCTGGACTGATATGACAAGATTAGAAATATTTGACTGTAGAAGGCAAAGGCAAGTTGTTCACTGATGGGCCGGGGAGTGGTACAGTAATAAGTGTCTACAGGTAACAGTGAAGCATGATGGAGGTTCCATGCAAGTTTGGGGCTACATTTTTGCAAAGGTATTTGGTCAGGATTAATGGTGAACTTAATACTGAGAAACACAAGGATACATGATACTTATCCTTCATGCAGTGCCATCAGGGAGGATTCTGGTTGGCCCCAAATTTATTCTGAAAGAATAAGAACTATCTTCAGCATAGACAAGAACAAGCAGTCCTGGAAGTGATGATTTGGCCTCCACAGAGCCCTGATCTCATCATTATCTAGTCGCTCCGAGATTACATGAAGAGACAGAAGGATTTGAGGTAGCCTACACCTACAGATCTCTGGTTAGTTCTCCAAGAAGTTTGGAACAAGCTACCTGCTGAATTCCTTCAAAAACTGTGTGCAAGTGTACCTAGAAGAATTGATGCTGTTTTACAGGCAAAGGGTGGACACCAAATATCAATATGATTTTTCTTCCATTCATTTACTTTCCATTTTGCTAATTGATAAATATAAACTATTAAACAACATACTTGATCTTGTTTTTACAATACAGGCCACATGCTCCCCAACTAACTTTTAGAGAATTAGCCAAATTTACTTCATGCTTTGCTTATGCAACAATGAGATTTTGAAAGAAATTGTTATAGTCATACACACAATAAAGCATGCTTTTTGCCTTTTTGGAAACTCTGGGATGTGTTTTCATGTGGTAAGGTGATACATTGACAACACACACTAGAAAAGATGGCTATTTGAGCTAGTGAGATTTGGATGAAATCTATTCTATTACAATTACCAAACAGGCTAAACACTAATAAATTAGAAATTAACCATGAGATTAAATCGAGTATGAACTTCTACTCTTTTACATCACACTTCAGTAAAACTGTAAATAAATAAATAAACTCTCTTTCTCTGTATGTGTGTGTATATTTATATACATACACAAATACACAGACATAATTTATTATGCATACATTTAAAGACAAAGACCAAAACTTAATAGGGATAAAAGGTTCTTTAATTCATAAAACGACTGGCATCACTTTCTACAAACACAAGACAATACAACCATAAACATAATAAAAGAACAAAAAAAGGTAAAGTATTCCACACTGTACAAGAGGGAACATGTGCAAACACACATTTAAAACAAGAGAGTATCTCCATAATAATAGTATAAAATATACAAGCATAGTGATAAATGTACATTCTTAAGTATATGCACGATTAAAAGATAAAAACAAGTCCCGGTCATGTTTTAATGAAGGAAAAAAAAAAATTAAAAGAGTTTAGGGAGCTGTCGTAACCTGCTGAGGTCTAGAAAATTCCCGACAGAGCCTTGATTTTCCGGCACTGAAGCAAGTCTCTGGTTGTCCGATAAAGAGGATCGGCGCTGAGGTCGAGCTTGACAAATGACGCCTTTTGGGTTGTTCTCCTTCTCTGGGCTTGTTTTTGTGTGAGCAAGAAGCTGCATTTTAGGCCTCAGGTCTCGTATTAACTTGCTTTGAGAGTCTTCAGTGGAAAAAGGGGGCTCAGGCTTCTTGTTACTTACATTTTTTAGAATAAAACCAGTTTCTCTCTCTCGTCCCATGCTTTCTGATGTGTCAAGTTGGACAGAGCAGCCAAGTGCAGAGTCGGTCTGTGCTCTCATGCCGTAGTCCTCCTCTTCCTCTTCACCTTCCATCAGTCCGTACTTCTTCATGTACTTGCAGGTGGCTAGTGACATGTTGCTGGGAGAAAGGATGCTCAGTCCGGTGCTGCTCTTATCCAGCGGAGTTCTTCCAAAAAGCAGTGTGCTGGGGTTGGACTGTGCTCCAGGAGACTGGCCTCCTAGTGACAGGCGGGACAGCTGAGAGTCGCTGAGGTACTTTAGAGCGATGGCATTGGCTTCTAAACTCAGATCCACGCCGCCGCTCAGTCCCCAGATGCTGGTGCCCACTGGCTCAGAAAGTGCCAGCCTCGGGATGACTGCCTCAGGGTTTATGCAAGCCAGTGTGCTAAAAGCATACAGAGTGGATTAATATTCAAGGCTAAGGTTTATAAAGACTTGATACTTTTTAACTCCTAGCAGTATACAAATGCATGGTTTTCACAGGTTTGTTTAGGCATGATGTGCAGCCTGTGACCAGGGCCGAGCGATTTGAGCTACAGTGTGAGCATAGGATAAGAAACTGGACTGGATATAATACAGATCACATCAAAGGATGTTTCAAGTACCTGGCACTCTCCACAGTGTTGCGGATGGACTTTCCTGTATCGATCTCCACGCTGACGCCAAGGCTCTGCAGCTGTTTTAGTGTGGCGCTGAACACCCGGTCTTCCTCTGAACCCTTAGCATGCTGCTCTCTGAGTGCAGGTTTGCTTGGAGGAGAATTCTTAGGTGACAGACTGTGTCTGGGACGAGGGCTATGCAAATTTTGCTCCATTTTTTCTTCTTCAGTTACACAATCTTGGAGACGGCTTTTTACTTGACCCTACAGAAAAACCAAACTTGTCTAAAAACCATGTCACAAGATAAAGTTCCAGACACATTAAGAGAGAGAGAGAGTTCTTACTAGTAATTCTTGATAAAATCTTTGATCAGGTATTTCTCCATTTTGAGAGTCCTCTGTGTTTTGAGACTGGTTATAATACATGCTTGCACTCTCTCCTAGCACAGGACTCTGAAAAGAACCTGCTACATCTGATGTGCTATGGAAAAAAAAAGAGAGAGAAACATTGTTAAAAGCAAGAAATGTAATATAAATACAAATATAAATAAGCCACAAATCTTATTTTCCTTTTGTTCTAACCATTTTCCTTCCCAGATAAATGATTGTCATAGAATTTTTGTTTGTTTGTTATGTGATGATGATGTAAATGGGACTTAATTCATTATGAAAGCTAATCACACATACAGTGTAGTTTGAAGAGAGTTAATGTGTATTAACATGCAGGTGATGTCTTACTTGTGTTGTGGTGATGATGTGGAGTGTCGAGGTGTCACAGGGCTCTGTTCTTCTCTGCTATGGTGGACCTTCTCTGAGCTGAGTGTGGAGGACGCTGTGCTGTTAGCCTCAGGACGACACTCGATAAACTGACCTTCATGTACAGAGCTTTGATCGGGAGCGCTCCAGAACAAACTGGCTCCTGTGTGAACATTTTTAAACATGTTGAGCTGATGGAATTGCCAAGGCTGAAAAAGGCTGTTGGAATCCTGAGGTTTTTCTGTGTACCTGTTCCTACTGCGATGCTCACACTCGTCTTCTTTAGTGGCTCAGAAAGTGCAGAGGTCTGAATGGCCTGTTCCTGCTGCTCTTCTGGAGGTGCTGGCAGTGGCTCTGGTACCTTACTCTGGGCATCAAGAAGTTTCTGGATCTAAGAGATGCAAAACAAAACAAGGGTCATAAACAGGTTGACCACAGTTTGGTGGATTTCACAGGACCTAATCAATTTCACAGCAATTAATCAATTAATGAGTCTATAGCCCTTAAATTATATTCATAACAGAATGGTCATGGTGTTATCAGAAAACAATCAACTGTATGCATACTAATACTATTAGGTCAACTAATTTTGTCGTCACTGAATTTTGTTAACCAGTGTTTTTCTTGACGTTTTATGCTTTCATACACAACAAACCTGAGCCTGCAGTTGCTTTAGTTGCCGGTCCTGCTCCATTAGCATTCTGTAAGCATCAGCAGGAAGAAGGCCCATGCCTACATCTGGCGCAGTGACTGCCGCTGGACCAGGCTGGTGGTGGCAGCACTGGGCCTGGCACACAGGCACTGTCTGGTCCAGAACTCCACCACAAGGGTTGCTGTTGGGAACGTGTGGCCCGTGTGGTGGAGTGTAGTGCAGGGGAATACCAGCATGGCACACAGGGCTCTTAGTAGGCGATATGCGGCACCCGAGAGATAATGCAGGCCTGGTAGGGGAAAGACCGCATTCCTGAGGTGGACTACTATCAGGAGGACAATGCACAGGGTTCTGCACTAGTGGAGTCCCTTGCCAGGTGTTGCCCTGGTAAATGGGCATGTGGGCATGGTGGGTAGGGCAGCAGCTGCAAGTGGGTTTGAAAGCTGGGGTGCTATGGAGCACCATATGCTGAGAAGGGGGCAGAAGTGGTGTCCGATCTGAGATGACAGACACCTTTTTGCTCTTTTGGTTTTGGTGACCAGATCTCGGTGTGTGCTCGTGAAAAGAGCCATTTGGGGATGAACCAGTCTTGGGTGAAGAAGATGAAGAAGAAGACGATGACACAGAGAAGCCGTTGCTCGATCTTCGGCCAACAGACGGAACAGATTTCCTGCATGTGGAGGATTGGTGCCCAGTGGTAGACTGTGTTCTATGGAGCTTTGGCTGGGACAAAACTGGGGTCAGAGGTCTCCTGATGGGTGGAGGACCACTCTGAGCAGGTGGTCGTGGTGCAGGGTGCGAGGGTAGAGCACTGCTGCTACAGCTCCTAAGCTGAGGATTTGATTGGGCAGGATGCGTGAGGGTGTGCTCATGGGATTCCACGACCTTCCCATCAAGAAAACTGCCCTCCAAAACCATGGAGAGTTCCGGGACAGAGGGCTGGACTTGTCTCGTCTGAAAAAAAAAAAAAAAGTATGGACATTGTGTAAGTTAAACTACAAACAAACAAATAATAAATATGCATGCTATATTTATTTACATGAATAAATCTTTCTGTAATACTCTGCATATCTGATGAGATTGGATACAAGCCATAAACTTAAAGCAGGATGAATTAATTTGATTGAGAAGTACTGACAAAATCTCAGTTTTATGTACAACTATTAAAATGATTTTGTAGACTTCAGGAAGACTTCAGGTTAGTCGTATATTTATTACAATTTTATTAGATTTGAAATGGAAATGAACCATTCCTAAAAAGAAAGATTCATCTGGTCGAGATCTTCTGTAGATCTGAAGTTTCGCACAGGAAACTTGGAACAAAAAGTGTGTGGTGCATCTGAGTGAATTTCACTCACATTAACGTCATTTCAACATCATGTGTGACGGAACCTTAATGTATATCCTTGTTGCTGAGTATAAGAAAAGTTATTTTGTTATTTATTTGATCCTATTAAAATTTAACTATGTTTACAATGCAGGTTTCCTGCGTGTATACCTGTTGACTGATGGGGTGAGGGTTAGGAGATGGCCGAGGAGAGAGATCCTCATCTTCCACTCCTGAGTCATGGTCACTGATGGACAGTTTGTTCTGGACTGCAGCTGAAGATGAAGCCCTGATGGCAAGAAAAAGATATATTTATGGTTTGTTTTCCCCTAATAGCATGCCCTGGCATGTTTCATTCCTCTTAAAGTGGAGGATATTTATTACGTGTTGATCCATGAGACAAATTAGTTCCAGTTCTCATTCATGATATAGCAGCTATAAAGAGCTGTCATGCTGCCAAGAAACCACAAAGTGTAATCTCCCAAAATCTTTACCATATCAAGGATTATACCCAGTTTCTATCATTACATGGGATCTTACTATAGAAACATTAACATATTAGAATACACATGGTAATATAAACATGCAGCCACACTACTGTCAGAGCTTACAGAAAATTCAACACCTTCTGACCAATCAGAACACAGAAAGGTCACTGTACCTTGGTAATGCTGAACGAGACAGTGCCTCTTTAAAGAGCTCAGCCTCCTGATTGTGATTCTCGGCGCCGAGTTCAAAGTGCAGCGAACGTCCCTCTGCTGGCTCCACATTCTACACACACACACACAGTATCACACTAAATTAACCTCATGCTCTAGAGTAATTTATGTGTATAAGGATGAAATATTGTACACATTTAATTCTGATTATGTATACACTCAAAATGTAGAACACAGACAATATAAATGAGACATTGACATTACGGGAACACACACCTTTACAGTAACACTGGCCAGAAACTGGTCATTTGTGCTGCTTACAGTTTGTCTCTTGGCCTGTCCAGTATTTTCTTTTTAACTCCACTGAGTAAAAGAAGCAGTCAGAATGTACTTCCTAGACCCCACTGTACAATTTATACATTCGTTCTACTTACATTGCCAGATTAGCAAAGCAAGCCATGTACACTCACCAGAGGCACGAATGATCTCCACTACAACCCTCCAAACATTATTTTTCTTAATAATGTCTTATATACATCTATTAAGAGGTCATATACAGGTTTTCCATTTTTGTTTAAACAGTAAAATGGGAACATACTGAAGGTAGAAAATAAAAGTAGAGGGGGAAATTGAAGAAATTTCGGACAATGCATGCCACAGGACCTAAGTCTAAGAAATCACTAGACACACTAGTTTGGAAGTGAAGTTCTGTACTTTTAGTGAACAGACCTTATAAAGTGTGAGTGACTCTGTGCTGCTGAGAAGCTGAAAGTTCATATCTTTCGGCCCACGCAGCTTGCACTGGTAAAACTCAGGATCCCGGTGAGTGAGCGAGTACAGGACCACCAGGAACGCATCGTCCTCCGACATCACTCTGGAAAAGACATGAAAATGACACCCTAATTATTTTATTCTATATTATTATATAAAAATGTCAATGTAAATAGGAGAAGCTACTTACAAACCATGAAGTTTATAAAAACAGTTTCAATAAAAGACTCAAAGCCTGCCTGTTTCCTTTAGAATAGGTTATCAAGTTATAATGGTATAGCACCTTCACACGAGCCTTCTCCATAGCCCACATAGGAAAAAAAATGAAGCTGCAATTTGCTTTTAGGCACCAAAAAACCTAACAATCAATTGATTTAAAAAAAAATATAAATAAATAAATAAGCTAAAAATGTTTGTTCACTAGGTTTTATTGCTTGCCTTACTTTTACATCACATTTATATTAATCTTATTAGAATTTGATTTTATTTGTATGTTTTAATACTGCTATTACTTTCTTTCATTACCAACATAAATTACATATGACAATAAATTATAATTAAATAATTTGGAAATGAAAAATATAAAATATTATCAGAAAACTTTAAATATAATTACATTAAAAGGTACTGAAAACATGCAAGATATATTTTTTTTAAAAAAAGGGGATTTTTTTTAATTATATTTTTTATAAAATGTCAGCCAGAGCAACACAGCACATTTTGTGGTTATCTGCTAGTAAATAATACATTTATGTGATCCATCTCTAAGAACTAACAGCAGTGTCGAGATGAACAGATGGATGAAGCACTCACCTGTCGTGGAGGGAGGAGCTGTACAGGTACCTCAGACACCACGCCCACACCGCTGGGTTGTGGATGTGGGTAACACCACTTAACCATCTGTCACATGAGACGAGAGGGGGGGGAAAAAACTTCATCTACCTTCACTATGCAACTACACAACAGTTACAAACCTCCCATGAGGCTTTAGGTCAGGCTGTGATTAGTGCAGATTAAATGACCAAAGCTTAAGGATTAAAAGGTGAGAAGACACTACACATATCGAATTATATATAATTGCACACACTGTCACATCCACACTTTATTCAACAGTCATACTCTTCACCCATCTGCATTCATTATTTATTTATTTTTATATATATATATATATATATATATATATATATATATATATATATATATATATATATATATATATATATATATATATATATATATATATATATATATATACACACACACACACACACACACACACACACACACACACACATTATATATATAATTTCTTCCCTTTCCCAACTGCATTATTAATTCTATTTTTACTATAATTTTATATTCTAGTGTGTGAAACTGATACAAAACCTGTAAAAAACTAAGCATACTTACATTCCAACAAGAGGAAGCGTGTAGACCTTCGGATCCGACTCCAGGATGAGGAGCAGTTTGCGGGTTTGGTCCATGGTCAGGAATCTAAAAAGGCGGACAAATAAAATCAGACCTAAATGCAATCATGTAATAAAAATATAAAGGCATGTATTGTAATAAATAATTAGAAAAGCAAAGGTTAATTTTTGATGAAATTATATTAGGTAGTATAATAAAAATATAACATAATAAAACAAAAGATCTGATATTGGAGAGAAGTAAAGGCAGTTGATCTAACTCCGTCAAATAGAAAAGACTAGATTTGGAAAAAAAAATCATTTTGAAAAGCTTAGTAGTTTTTACAGAAAAAAAAAAAATATATATATATATTTTGGCTTCTACTCAATGTTTCAGAGTAGAAAAAAGTGTCTATGCTGTCTCTCCTGGGGGACATGGGGTGATATGTGGACATTCCATGGTGTGGATGGTGAAAATTGGAGGAATTCTGGGACACCATGCACTGGAGGAATGGATTAATGAATTGTCTGTATGTACACTTTGCATGTATTTGCTGCATGTTTGTTAAGAGCTATGCTTTCCATATTATAGAGGCATTTTCATTTGTATGGACTTCCTCAGATGGTTTGGCCTGGGACCTGGGAGAAGGGTTGATGTGTATAATATGTATTTTTTCATAGAAGGCTACAAAGATAGACTGTAACTTGGAGATATAAATAGAAGCAATAAAAAAAGAAAATAAAATAAAAAAAAAGTGGAGCTCTCTACTTTTTGCTTAACTACATTTTATTATTACATATTTTAACACACATTTTTATATACAATGCATGTGTGTGCGAGTTGACTCACCCTCGTTTCCTTGTGTTAGTGGGGGAGTGGAGAGGTTGTGCCATGCTGGCTAGGCTGCTCAGGTTCCTGGCCAGTGCAGTAGGGATGATGGGCAGCACTCGCACTGGGACGGCCTCTAGTGAGCTTGCCAGTGTCACGCCTGCCCAGTGCACACTGAAACTCAGCCGGTCCATGTTCTCCACGCAGCTGAGACGCACACGCAAACTTATCAGCTTACACAGCTCCATCGTCTCTCTGCTGCTGCATGAATGCTCCAACATCTGACCGAGAGGAGAGCAGGACATACAGAGGAAGAGAGGATACATCATCACCATCACATGACAAGAGAAAGCCTGGTGGAGATTCAGCAACATCAAGATCTACAGATCCATCATTCAAGTGATGTAAACGGTGCTGTAACTATCCTAAATCTATTCACTTCAACACAATTCAAGTTTAATGGACATTGTCACAATGCAGCTTTACACAAATAAATAAATTCAGGATAAAAATGATAAATTTTCAATTTAAATAAATATCCTAGCAATCAGCTTATTCATTTTTCATTCATTTTTTCTTTTGCATTTTTTTCAACCGTAAAAAAAAGGCCAGTGATCAGATTATAGAAATAATCAATGGTGCGAAACAGCTTAATTACTGTTAAAATCAGATGCTTGTACTTTTGTGCACAGAGAACAAATTTTCTCAAAATAAAACTGCAAAAAAAACAACAACAAAAAAAAAAAAACATGTACACGGTCCTCTTTGCTTTAATTATAATAATGCACACCCAGGATATAATAAGAATCAGGAATGATAATTGCTTCTAAAAATAAATACTTAATTAGCAAAAGGATTGCTTGTGCAAATGCCATCCGTGTCACATACACACTAAACCAGTTATAGAAAAAAGGTGCCTGCACTCATACACACACACAACCACAGGTAGTAATTGCCTGTCCCTGAGGTGCAGCTGGTACAGACAGGTTGGAGTAACTGCCAGATAAAGCACTCATTACTGCTGTAACACACCATGACATAAGTGTCTGGAGAGCTTCTCCAACAGCTGCTCCATCTTCACCACATGTCACTAACTCATAACCGACAAACAAGGATACACACACACACACAAATCCATTATGATCGGCTACCTTAAAAGTGATGTCCAGGTCATGTGCAGAGTACACAGTGCTGTCGGGAACACGCTGAGTGTCGAACAGGCATGGCACCAGGACGTCGCCGGGGAGGAGGGCAGTTGGAGATTTTGTGGAGCCATCAGGCTGCTCTCTGCCAGGATCGAACCGATCCAATGTGATCCAGACGCCTTCCTCATCTACACGGCAGAAATACACAGGGAACTTAAACGTACACAGGAAAACTTCACCATGAAACACATTCATTAAAATTGTGTGTTTATTGATTCTAGCATTGATGTGGTTAATGCAGGATTTTTTTTAATCCTATTTATTTATAAACATTAGTAGTTGTGTTTCACTCTGTTGTCAAAAAGTCAATGACGTCAAAAAGATTTCATTGTTAGCTCACAAAACCCAAAAGCTTCGTTCCATACTTTCAAGTTTCCAGTGATGATAAATTCAGTGTCATTTGGAATCCAAAGCAGAATTCAGTGGCGATCTCATAACCCCAGAATTCAATCCTGCTATACATTGCAATTCAAACTCTATATATAATCTGCGAGATGAAGAGATGTGTGATGGTGTTTATGTTAAAGCTGGCAGTGTTGAAGCTGATCAGTTTGAGCAGAGTGTACAGATGAGGAGGAGAGAAAGCTGGACAGACTGCAATGTGAAAGCACGGCTCTCTTTAGATTGAAAGGAGATGAAGTGAGGGCAAAAACTGCCACTGTACTACTAGCAGTCAAATGGCATTGCTGGTAATGCATGAATGTAAAAAAAATTAAATAAAATCACCAAATGACCGTGAAAGATGTCTAAACTAAAATGGGCAACTTTTTTTTAAATAAAAGAAATCCTGAAAATTATTAATGCTAATACTCAGCATTGTTATGAGTACAGACAATATCTCAGTAAAGTGGACTGTTCCTTCTGATGCTGTGGATGGTTCCACATGGAAGCAAGTTTATGTGCCATGTCTCATATTTCCTGCTTCTCACCTGGATACTCTAGCTTAGTACACAAGAGCTGCTGCTGTAATCATAAGTACCTTCTTCACAATCTGCTCACATCCGGTGAACACACTATTCTTCTACACCAGTATATCGTAACAATTTCTACTGCCACTCTCCAGCCTCACTTAGAAGACATTTCCTTTTGAATCTGGGTTTCTCAAGGTTTCTTCCTCATGTCCTTTCTTGGAGGTTTCCTCACTGTTGTCACCTCTGTATTTTTCATTAAAAGGTCTAAATTCCTACAAATCATCTTTGTGATAAAGTCTGTTGTTAAATGTGCTCTACAAATAAACAGCTTTGAAATGTTGTGACATAATTTATCACTGTATCAATATACACCGATCAGGCATAACATTATGAGCACTGAGAGGTGACGTGAATAACACTGATTATCTTATCATGGCACCTGTTATTGGGTGGGATATTTTAGGCAGCAAGTGAACATTTTATCCTCAAAGTTGATGTTAGAAGCAGGAAAAATGGGCAAGTGTAAGGATTTGAGCGAGTTTGACAAGGGCCAAATTGTGGTGGCTAGACGACTGGATCAGAGCATCTCCAAATCTCAAAAGTGGTCTAAGGAAGGAACAGTGGTGAACCGGCGACAGGGTCATGGGCGGCCAAGGCTCATTAATGCACGTGGGGAGCGAAGGCTGGCCCGAGTAATCCGATCCAACAGACGAGCTACTGTTGCTCAAATTACTGAAGAAGTTAATGCTGGTTTTGATAGAAAGGTGTAAGAATACACAGTGCATGATGGTTCAGAGCTGTTTTGGCAGCAAAAGGGGGACTGACACAATATTAGGCAGGTGGTTATAATGTTATGCCTGGTCGGTGTATATCTCTGATGAGTAGTGTACTCACCGCTCTCCACAGCTAGCGTCCCAATGAGGAAGCAGAAAAACTGTGGCTTCTTGCTCTGTCGTGCATGACGATGAGCCAAACGCAGCGCTTTCTCCATGAGTAGTAGCCTAGGCTTTCTGAAACAGGCAAATCCAAACAAGTCATGAGGAGGCAACAACAGAAGTGAAAGGAAACAAAAACAACATACGACATTCAATGTCATTGAATCATGTTATATAAAAACAGAAGCTCTGACAGCAGGGCAAGTTTATATTAATGTGTTTGCTGTCATTGTACGTTATTCATATTTTCTCTAGTATAGTATAGGTCCATAATGGGGTCTTATATGGTGAATGCTCCACATAAACAGATATCAAAAAGTATAATCGCTGTCACAGTGAAATCTTCTGTATGGATATATTTATTGTACATCTATGCAAGAAGGCTTTTTAATGCCAGTGCATTATAACAACGGTAAAAACTGTAACTTTTCCAACATCTTCCTTTTTTTTACTGATTTTTTTACTGATTAAATTCAAGAGGAAAAAAATATGTTCAAGAGGATGGTGAAGGAACAATGATTTAAATACAGTATTCATCAACAGAGTGCTGTTGCATACAAAGAATAAAAATTGGGATATGCTGTATAGGAAATTAATCATAATGCTTTATCCAACCATCTGATTGTTGATTATTTTCCAATAACAACATAGCACAATGTTTCATTCCTTTAAATCAGACTCACCTATAGCAGGTAAGATGAAGACTGACAAGATCTCCATTAGGAGTCGGATCCCAAAGGTGCATTTTAGATTTAGGAAATGTCAAAGGGCTGATGATGTTTTCTGGTAACCTTTAACAAAATAATAGAATTATTGAGGTTGGTTTTGATGTTAGATGACTTATATTGAGATAGAAAGTTTAAGAGCGTGCTATTACCTGGTGTTTTGCGCTGTATCTGGTCTGCACACTGCTTCCAAGACATGGGAAGGCAAACCTCGCAGATTCACCTGAATGCGATTCATGTTTCTGCTGTAAATTTAATCGTTATTAGAGATTTTATTTTGGGGGGGGGGGAATAAATAATACTGAAGCTATATGTCTATGAACTGCCTTCGTGGCGCTTTAACAGCATGGTTGGTCGTGAAGCTAGCATATAAAGCTAGTAAGCTATCAGGACGCGGCGTCGAAATTACGCAACCTTTTAACTAACTAGACAATATTATTAATTGTGAAAAGTTTTTGTGATATTTTCTCTTACCTATTCTCAGCTTTGTAAGGGATTTCAGTCAGCGCATTTCCTCAGCTCCCAGTAACGTTAGTCTATCTGCTCCACCCAGGGCGGCTAGCTGGCTAAGCTAACTGCAGCGCCCGTACTATTTCCTCCGCTAAAGGGACAAAAATGTCTCGAATAACAAGAGCCGTTTAACTTCCAACATCCTCCGCGGTATCACACGCGGCAAAAAAGGAAAAATCCGGTTTGACGAATGAGTTAATGGTTTACTTCACTCGGTAGGTTAGCAACAGTGTGTGATGTGCATGTCAGCTAAAAACAAAACAGACGCCTCCATTAAGAACTAGCCGAAGTCAAAAGTAAATTGTGGCGCTGTTTCCAAGCGCCAATGGCGGGACAGGACGATTAGCCAATAGCAGCGCAGCAGAGAAGCGCTCGACCAATCACATCGTGCCTTCTTGTCTCCGCCCATAAAGAAACCTCTATTTGTATAGCAGTTTAATGCTGCACAATACACAGAACAGGCATAACATTATGACCACCTGCCTAATATTGTGTCGGTCCCCCTTTTGCTGCCAAAACAGCCCTGACTTGTCATTCACTGTGCATTCTGACACGTTTCTATCAGAACCAGCATTAACTTCTTCAGCAGTTTGAGCAACAGTAGCTCATCTGTTGGTCTGGGCCAGCCTTCACTCCCCACGTGAATCAATGAGCCTTGGGCACCCATGACCCTGTCGCTAGTTCACCACTGTTCCTTCCTTGGACCACTTTTGATAGATACTGACCACTGCAGACCGGGAACACCCCACAAGAGCTGCAGGTTTGGAGATGCTCTGATCCAGTCGTCTAGCCATCACAAATTGGCCCTTGTCAAACTCGCTCAAATCCTTACGCTTGCCCATTTTTCCTGCTTCTAACACATCAACTTTGAGGACAAAATGTTCACTTGCTGCCTAATATATAACCTGCCAGTGCTCGTAATGTTATGACTGATCGGTGTATATTGATACAGCGATAAATTACGTCGCAACATTTCAAAGCTGGCCAGTCGCCTAGCCATCACAATTTGGCCCTTGTCAAATTCGCTCAAATCCTTACACTTGTCTATTTGTCCTGCTTCTAACACACATCACCTTCGAGGACAGAATGTAATGAAAGAAAACTGAAAAAGTCTACAAGATTGTACTAAAAAAAAACAAATTTAAAAACATGCATAAATGAGCTGAAACAGCGAAATACTAAAAACTTTTCTTCTTCGCTTCCTTTTTACTACTAGCAGTACTACACATACTACTAATGATAATACTTCCATTAGCATTTGCTAAAAGTGTTTTAAAAAATAATAATTTATTCTTAGTCTTATTGTTCGTTACACCTGTGACCTTATTTACTCAATCACTGTTGATGATGTGTGTAAAAACCTTTAGCCCAAATGGAGATCAAGTCTAGAGTGTCAACTGTGCATAATCACTTGGCACCTCTGTGATGGAAAGGCTGCACTGATCTACAGTCTGGGCTAGAAAGAAATCAGCTCCAGCCTTGTGTTTATTGCTTCTTTATATCATTCTGTGAGTTTTTTAAATGACCATTGGCAGTGCTTTTACATTTAGTTCTACAAAAGTCTAAAATAATCCACTTTAAGGCAACTAATCTGATGTGAATGACAAAAATGACACTTTGTTTTTACATTTGATTTATAGGGAGCTTTGCAAACATAACCAGACAATGCAGATGTGGTGTACATATGCAGACATTACCATCTGCTTAGATGAGAGTTACACTGTCTATAATTCAGTGGCTGTCAGTGGGTATGTTGAGCCAATATCAGTCTGCTAACTTCCAGGTCTACTTTAACAGGACTGAGTATATATATTTTTTCTTTTTATTTTAATTACCTAATATTTGAACTGAACTAAATTTGGTTCTGCTTTTTGGGTTGTATTTAGGTTGCATTTTTCCAGAAACTGGTCTTGTACAATCTCAGAAATTATGTTAACTACACAGTATTTAAAGGTACACAATAATCATATGTCCAAGTGAAAGATCTATATTAAAGTAATAAACAATAAGTAACAAACAATGGTACCGTTTCTTCGCGAATGTTTACTTTATTCCTAAACTCATGTTATCTGCAACCCTATTCAAATTAGAAAGACAGGACAAGTAGGACAAATCTCTGATAACCTTGTCCTCATAGTGGAACAACATAATACTGCATTATACTGAAGGTAAAAATGTACATGAAACAGCGCCATGTCCGCCGTGGGGCGCACCAACTAATCTGAACCATATGAGAAAGTAGCTGGAAATCTCATTCGATAATTTGTTCTCCTACCCGTATTCATACAAGTCCCGCCTACCACTTCTGGATTGGTTCATATCCAGACCGCTGAGCGGGCAGCATAGTTTTATTGAATCGTAAGCCAAGAACGCTATACTAACACCCAATCATAGAGCAGAAGGCGGGTCTTGTCGGAATACGGGTGGGGAAGCATAATGCCGCACTCACCCCGCCGTTCCCGGAGCAACAGGGAAAATGGCAGCCCTCACCACCCTCACTCAGGTAAATAGCCGCTAAAAACATATTTTCATTGTGGTGAAATCTGATTTATTCACGTGCATTGAGTAAGAATAGCGATGAGCAGGTTTCTGTGAGATATTTGTCAACGAAATATTGTGTTTGGGCCAATTGCGATGGACCTTATTTATCAGAGCTAACGGTCAATTAGCCAGCTAACATTAGCCGGCTAATCGTTAATCGACTATAGGAAGATGATTTAGTACTTCAGTCATCTAAATTATTCAGCAGCGTCACTGGCTAGCTAACAAGCATTTGTTTGAATTTAGAGGAGTTATATAAAGCTCGTATAAAGCTTATTCTGTTTGTTTTGAATGCTGCAGTAACCTTAAAAGCTTTGTAACCTACCAGAGATTAACGGTAAAGGTTATTTATTAGAAATATACCACCATGAATGTTAGGTAATGTGCTTGTTCAGGCACGCTAGCTTTTCCATTAGCGCATGCTGCGGTTAATTTAACAGCAAATAAAGCTCGTAGTTTATTTAGATCAAGTATATGTTGAGATGCTTATAGCCGGGATTTAAGGTGTCCCTGATATCAAATTTGTCCTATCAGGTTTTTTTTTTGGCTTCTGGCTTTTAATGTCACAGACGGTATATTTACTAAAAACAAAAAAAGTGTAAACTTTTCATACAATTTTATAATTTTTCGGAAAAAGGTAAAAAAAAAAAAAACTCATCCTGTACTAGTTTTGTGTTTGTCCAATTAAATGCCTTCTACAATGTAAATGTCCCGCCCCCAAGGGCGTGTCTTGCTCTACAGTAACTGCTCATTAGCAGTAAACATGTTTTTTCAGTGTGTTTTTGACCATTCATCTTTTTTCCATCACTAATTTCTTTTCCATCCATTGTTTGGTGGAGATTAAATGGTTGGAATTGATTTGTTTGGAAGTGAGTATATAGGTGGTTGGTGTGACTTCCTGTTCAGTCCCAGAATATGGCTGTCTCAGACATATAGAGAACATGGTTTTGTCTATAAACACTGTCACAGCTTCTCCATCAGCATGACTCAGTCATTTTTGTTTTGTTTTTCCACAAAGCATAAGATATAACTAAACCCAACCATTTAGATTTAATCCTATCACTCTGATGCATCATGTGTCTCCTGTTGCTGAGCTTTAGTTTTTTCACTGATGCTCACCCGTAGCTCAGGTTTGTATGGCGTTACTCCAAAAACGCACGGCGTTACTCCAAAAACGCGCAGCATTTTGGCAGCTAGGATATCATCCTGGCGAAAATGGAAAGGCATGCTGAGAAATACACCACGTAAAAAAGCCCCACACACAAAGCTCTCTTTCTTTTGCTTTAACTTACTTCACTGAGCTATTGTCAGGTTTGTTTAAATTAGCACAGGGGTGTGGCATGGCATATCTCTACTGCTATTGTCTGTTGAGTATAACACTCCAGCAACACTCCTTCTCTCTTCCTCCTTGTTTTAAAAGCTAATATTCCAGCATGCAGAATCAAATCATTGGCTCTCAAACTGTTTCATGGAGAACGTTAATGATTTGTGAATGCTCTAACAACTTCAAACACCATCAATTGTTGGGCACTGATAGCAGCCAGGGTTAGACACATAGCTTCAACACCCCTGAACTGAATATTTGGTGTTGTGCCAAGCTTCTTTTTTTTTTTTTTTTTTTTTAAAGTAAAGCAGAATTATTGGATTTACATTTACAGCATCTGGCAGACGGCTTTATCCTGAGCAACTTACATACGTCTTATTTTATACAGCTGAGCAGTTAAGGGCCTTGCTCAAGGACTCAGGGGGTAGCAGTCTGGCAGTTGTGGGATTTGATCATGACCTTCAGAGACGTAGTCCAACATCCTAACCACTGTGCTAGTGCTACCACCCCTTCATTAAATATATGGTATTGCTTTACAACTATTAAGAGTGTAGGGGTGACAATATTTTTGAAAGATATAAATAAACATCAAAACAATTGATTGGTATACATGTTATATGTATAATTTTTAATGTATTTTTAATGAGTCTTTTGGATACAGGTTCTACAATTATTGGCACCCCACAATAATTATGTTTTAATGTTTTTAATTGTTAATTGTCGTTAGGTTTTAGCATCATTTTGAATGTTGTGTATGTGTAAGTGATCTCTAATGTTCAACTCGGACAACATTTGTAAAGGGGTTTGAACATAGAGCAGAAAGACTGAGATGGCCATTGAGAAATAATGCTATTTTGAAACTTAAGAAACAAAACACATATTTGGCACATACACAGAGTGAAGTGTCTTTGCTTCTCAGGGATTTAATAGTGAGTGAGCTGATGGATCAGCTAAGAAAGCAATAAGGTATTATGGAGCTGCCTGTACCTTAAAATGAGCTTAAGTTCATTGATTAAACTGTAAATAGGTGATGAGTGAAAATCGAATACTGCACACGATTATGGATGCAAAATGAAATGCAATCAATATCACTCTAACCCAAGTGAGGAAGCGACAGGTGACTGTTCAATTTCTACATACGTGCAGGCCACAGAGCCGACATTTCAAGCACCATTTGGTCAGGATTTTCTCAGTTCTATGCAAATTAGGTATGAAGCAGTAAAGCTAAAAATCCAATGATTCCTCTGAGCAATACTATGACACCTTTGGTCTGATGTGTCCTCTGTTCCCTGCTCAGAACTTAAGCTGCTACCCACAATTTACTGCTTGATTGGAAAAGAAAAAGCAAGGTTAAATCCATAACTTCATCATTCATATCTAAATGTGTAAAGAGACCTTCCGAAGGGGAAAAAGCAGAGATGTATGGTGACGATGGTGAGTGTGTAATATGTAAATCAACCCATGGATATGCGGTCTTATTTGACTGTATTTAACTAGTTTCAGACCGAGACGTGGTGTGTGACATCATCACAGCAAACACTCTGCCTGAAACCCTGTTCAATTCACACGAGTCAAACATGAGAACAACGATCATAAAAGTAACTACATGTGTCTTTACTGGTAGTATAAGAGAAGAATCCTGTTCTTGCAGTGTCACCAATTCACCAGTTTTCTGACCCCTAAAAAGCACAGAAGCTCCTGTGTCATCAATTTTGAAAGCATTTTTGACTTCACAAAAAAATAAACTCCATGAAACCTCCATGTGAAGCTCCTACTGTTTCTCATGAGAGCTACTAAATCTGGCCATGCACATCAGAGACGAGTGACTTGTTGCCTGAACAGTGAGATGAGAAGTTAATGAGAAGCTTTCAGGAGTTTCACAGAAGAAAGCAAAATATGATCTCATCACTGCTTTCTAATAGGAATAAGATGTCGATGATAATTCTAGCCACACTTCAGTCCAGTAGGTAAATTACACCTAACACCTTTTTCCTCTCCTTTCTCAGCTGTCGAGTGGGAACCCAGTGTATGAAACGTTTTACAGACAGGTAAGTCACCTGCTCCTGGGATGAAGGTAGATTTATTTTTGTTAGTTTATACAGCCTTATCTGGGTGATTTCCCTTCAGTAAAAATGCATCAAAACTGCTTTTTTACGTTTTTCTATTTTCTGTGTAGTTCTGAGTATTAGCCAATCCCTGACATCCCTGTATCACCCACAAAAACTGTATTGAAGCAAAACTCCACTCTGAAAAATGTTCGATATGTCTATATAAATATACAAACTAAATGTGTTTCATGTAATTTACTAAATGTTAAATGTTTTTAATGATCCCAGTGCTTAGGTTATTGCCTATTTGTTGTTATTTCTATGTTTTTTGTGGACACCAGAGGAGAACATTCATTTATTTCTAGTGCTGTTAAAAATTCTAATATTGAATTGAAAAACGAAATGAAAGACAACAACCTCAAAAATAAGGAATAATTAAAAGTTTGATTTGTCAGCTCCCGAAACAAAACTTCTTTTCTCACTTCTTAAGTTTCATCGCGGTTATGACTCAACTAGTTAACTATCTATGAGATGTGAGTATGGTGGTGTTGCTGACGCGATTAGTGTGAAAGTTGAAGCTGTGGAAGCTGATCCATTTGAGCAGATTGTACAGATGAGGAAGTGAGAGGCCCGGACAGGGACTAAAGCACTGCTGCATCATTCTCATCGGGTAGAGATGAAGTGAGAGCTAAATGCCACTGCTAAAACTCTGCTGGGAGTTCAGGCATCATGGGCAATGTAGGAAACTGTTAGCTATTGAGAAACTAGATCAAAATGATGATGAAAGATTGACATCCAGATCGGTCAGGGTGGATTTTACTGTTAAACTCAAACAACTACATAAACATGATCCATTTCTCACTGCAGCTGGATTCAAGAATAGCGACAAGTCATGTAAACTGTTTGACTTGGAGAAAAAACACAGGGCTTAGTGCACCGGCTAGGACAGGGCTTAAAGTATCATCTCCATCACTTCTGGCTTTCTGCTACAATTCTGCCTTTAAACTTTGCCAAGATGAGGCTTAATGGTACAAAACTGTTTCATGTAAATAACCTCCACATTACCGTCTCAATGGTTTTCTGCTCTGAAAGGTCGATCCAGGAAACACGGGGAGGGTCGGACCTACAGAGGCCGCTTTGTTTCTGAAGAAATCAGGCCTGCCGGATATCACTCTGGGAAAGGTGCAGGAGAGAAATGCATCTGTCTGGGAATTCTAAATGTTCCTTAAAATAGAAATTCTGTCTCTTTGCTGGATTCTGCCTGATGTTCCCTGTTCTTCCACAGATCTGGGACCTCGCTGATCCAGATGGAAAAGGTTTCCTGGACAAGCAGGTCAAACACACATTTTCTTCTCTGCTCGGCATTAAATAATCCTCCTTCCCCGATTTCTAAGTGACTGCATACAAGGCAGGTGATCTGATTTGTATATTCTTACTGTGTTTACATGAACAGGGATTTTACGTTGCTTTGCGGCTTGTGGCCTGCGCACAGAGCGGTCAGGATGTCTCTCTGACCAGTTTAAACCTCACTGTCCCTCCTCCTAAATTTGTAAGTCTTTAATATTGCACATGAGCAAGAAGGTCTCTGCGTGTGCTTTCACATTAGTCTGTTTACTTTTGGATCCTTTGCTGTTTTGTTTGGTTTCACATTGGTAAAATAAGGACTGAAAACATCCTTGTGAAACTCTTTTGTTCATCGAGTACAAATCACGCTTCACTTTTTGGAGCCGATTAAGTCAAATCGCTCAAACACGTTGTTTCGGTTCACAGCCGAGTGTGAGTGCTGTGTTCTCACCTGAGAAAACACCAGGGTTCTGGTCAGATGCATTAAACACTCTAGATGTGAAAGCACCCTGAGAAATATAACACAAATATGATGAGTTTCCTACCATGAAACTTGATTTTATAATGATTTTGTTTGTGACCTTATTTTGTATCACAGAAGGACCCTAGTAGCCCGTCATTAAGTGGTGCTTCATCAGCTGACAGCCACTGGGCTGTTAGAGTAAGTCTTTGAATCATTAAACAGTGCAAAATGTTTTAATGACACTTTTAGGATATCTGTCTGTCTGTCTATCTGTCTGTCTGTTTCTGTCTGTCTCTTTCTCATGTACACCTATCAGGCATAACATTATGACTACTGACAGGGGACGTGAACTAGAACTTGAACACATGGCACTAGAAAGCACTCTGGGAAGAAGGCAAGCTGGCAGAGGCAGTGTAATGCTTTGGGCAATGTTCTGCTGGGAAACCTTGGGTCCTGCCATCCATGTAGATGTTACTTTGACATGTACCACCTACCTAAGTATTGCTGCAGACCATGTACACCCTTTCATGGTCCGTATTCCCTGATGGCTGCGGCCTCTTTCATCAGGATAATGCACCGTGCCACAAAGCAAAAATGGTGCAGGAATGGTTTGATGAGCGCAACAATGAGAATGAGGTGTTGACTTGGCCTCCAAATTCCCCAGATCTCAATCCAGTCCAGCATCTGTGGGATGTGTTGGAGAAACAAGTCCGATCCATGGAAGCCCCACCTCGCAATTTCCAGGACTTAAAGGATCTGCTGTTAACCTCTTGGTGCCAGATACCACAGCACACCTTCAGGGATCTAGTGGAGTCCATGCCTCGATGGGCAAGGCTGTTTTGGCAGCAAAAGGAGGACCAACACAATATTAGTCATAATGTTGTGCCTGATCTGTGTATATTTAAATGCAAACTTGACATGATTTGCTCTTACTGTGCTGAGTTAACTGTGATACTTAAAGGATTATTAATAAATCATAAATCATAATTCTACCACTCAGGTGAGATTTATCTGTAGCAATGTTAGCGATAGCAATGAAAACACTGGCAAGGCTTTCCTTGTCCTTGTCAACTGCTTTCATTGTCCTGCAACTACTAAGGTGGTTTTAGGAAGCATTCTTGTTTATGAAACATGTTTCTGAGATCCGCTCAGTCTACATTCATTGTGTTTGTGGTTTTCAGCCTGAAGAGAAAAGCAAGTTTGACGGCATTTTTGACAGTCTTGTACCTGTAAATGGGTTACTGTCCGGAGAAAAGGTGAAGCCAGTTCTTATGAACTCAAAGCTACCAGTGGATGTGTTAGGAAAGGTAAATTTTCTTCTTATTATTATTTTAATAATGATAAATCTGTTGTGATTTTATATTTTATCTTTATAGTGTGATGTAAATTGATGTACTGTGTGTGGGATTTTTCTTTAATCAGGTTTGGGATTTGAGTGATATTGATAAAGATGGACACCTGGACAAGGACGAGTTTGCAGTGGTGAGTTAAATTCCCTCTTGGGATTGCATTTGCAGTTACATTTCTGGCATTTGGCAGATGGTCTTTTATGCAGAGCGACGTACAAAAGTGCTTTGAAGTACATTATCACTGGTTCAATAGGTGACCAGACTCGCATACCATCAGCCTGAAAACTGAAGTTTTTTTTTAAATTATTATTATTATTTTTATATGTACATGCAACAATGCATAAAATAAACAGGGAAAAATAAGAGCTTCAGGAAGAGGTAGGTCTTCATCTGTCATTTGAAGAGTCAGTGACTCGGCTGTTCGGACATCTAGGGGAAGTTCATTCCTCCACCTCTGTGCCAGAACAGAGAAGAGTCTAAGTGTAATACCTACCTCTTACCCTGAGAGATGGTGAGACCAGGTGACCGGTGCTAGTGGATATTTTCAGGATAGAAGAGGTTCTAGTTTGGTCTCTTGATATTATGATAATGTTTTTTGGTAACATGACAAGCTGAATTTCATAGTTTATTATATTCAAGAGAGAAAAAAAAAGATGTGGGTGAATAAATGACTGATTATAGGTGCAATAATGCAAGCGAGAACAGGAACTAATCTCAAGGATGTTCCACATTAAGTTCAACATTAAATATAAATCTAGATGGAGACATTGATCTTTACTAAAAGACTTTCTGACATGACCTAAAGAGGGAAGCAGTCAACACTGGGATTGTAGCCCGCTGGGATTGTTGATTAATTTCCAGCATGACATGGAACCTTTTATTTCTTGTGTAAAAGTAAAAGAAAAAAAAAAATGTAAGTCTGACATCCCATGCAGGTTGTTATAAATCACAGTGGCTTTAAAATGATTGTGACTGTGGTTATCCTAAAACATGTTTAAATATGGTGTTATGAACAGATCTGCTTTCTCCTTCAGGCCATGCACCTGGTGTACCGCGCTCTGGAGAAGGAGCCTGTTCCCTCCGTTCTGCCTTCATCCCTCATCCCTCCATCCAAACGTAAGAAGTCTGTGGGCTCCTTATCCAGCATGGCCCCCGTGCTGCCAGGAAGCCCGCCTCCTCCTAAAGACAGCCTGCGATCCACACCATCACACGGCAGCATGAACTCACTGAACAGTGCTGGGAGTTTGTCACCTAAACACACAATCAAATCCACACAGGTAAAACACACACACACACACGCACACACTCTTAAAGCCTTTGTTTTAGACAAGATTTGTATCCGTGTTTCTCAAACCTAATATCTCTGAAGTCTTCAGGTTGCTGTTGTATTTGAACGTTTTCTTTACTATTTATCTGAAACAGAAAAAAAACCCTGTGTACCTGGCACTCTAACAGAAAATGTAGGAAACACTGTGTAAAGACGAAGCAGATGGCTCCACTAAAATGTGATTCCATTTCACACTCCATTTCTTTTTTATTGATCATTTCTAAAGAAAAGGTGTGAATTATTAATGATGACATCCAGCTCAAGTGCTTTAGTTCAGGTGAAGCTCTGTTACAGTGTGTGGAGTGAACTGCTAAAAGCACTTTACATAATTTATAAGCTTCCTGTGATATTTTTCCATTTATTTGTCATTAGCACTCTGCGAACTGGGTGGTGCCAGCAGCAGACAGAGGACGCTATGATGACATCTTCCTCAAAACAGATGCCGACCTTGACGGCTTTGTCAGCGGCCATGAAGTTAAAGAGATCTTCATGCAGTCTGGCCTTCCGCAGAACATTCTGGCACATATATGGTGAGAACCACTGTACTGCTGCAGAAATGATACACGGCTAGTTCACTATCCAGGAAGTAATATGACATGAATGCAATGCAGAGGGGGTCAGGGCAGGTGGACACTACAGTGAGCTGAAAGGGCATGAATAGGTGAGAGTTTAAGAGAGCTGAAGGGTCGTGGCCAGATGAGGGTTTCTGAGAGCTGAAGGGTCGTGGCCAGATGAGGGTTTCTGAGAGCTGAAGGGTCGTGGCCAGATGAGGGTTTCTGAGAGCTGAAGGGTCGTGGCCAGATGAGGGTTTTTGAGAGCTGAAGGGGCGTGGCCAGATGAGGGTTTTTGAGAGCTGAAGGGGCGTGGCCAGGTGAGGGTTTCTGAGAGCTGAAGGGGCGTGGCCAGGTGAGGGTTTTTGAGAGCTGAAGGGGCGTGGCCAGGTGAGGGTTTTTGAGAGCTGAAGGGGCGTGGCCAGGTGAGGGTTTTTGAGAGCTGAAGGGTCGTGGCCAGGTGAGGGTTTCTGAGAGCTGAAGGGGCGTGGCCAGGTGAGGGTTTCTTAGAGCTGAGGGGGTATGGACAGGCGAGTGTTTTAAAGAGCTGAAGGGGCGTGGCCTTGTGAGTATATTCAGTGTGTAACTTTCGGCCTGTTAACTGTCTAGGGCTTTGTCAGACACACGGCAGATTGGGAAGCTGACCCGAGAGCAGTTTGCTTTGGCCATGCACTTCATTCAGCTGAAAGTGAGCAAAGGATTGGATCCTCCACAGACACTGACCCCAGACATGATCCCTCCATCTGAGAGAGGAACCCCGGTGAGTAACTAAACCTTATTGCTTGTAAAATATTGCTTGTAGACATTTTTGAAGATTTTAACACCTAATGAAGGCTTTAAAAATTGGTTGCTGAGTCAGGAAGTAACTTGCACTATATTTTGCACCCCTGATGTAGACTGCTTAAGTAAAGGAAGTAGAGTTTAGTGTACTGACAATGTGTGTCTTTTCTTTCTCCGCAGAATATGTCAGGGTACATGACGCCCGTGGGTTCTGAGATGGTAGCCCTGACCGAAATGCGCAGAGTGAGTCCATGCTGTTGATTTGATACATGTATATAAATGTGTATGCTACTAAGAAGGTAGGATTAAAAAACCGAAGTTAATTAGAGAATGAAATTTAGACAATGTCTCGCAAATGCACTCAATCAGCTAAGACATGGTATAAATATAAATACATACATAAATCACATGCTTGCTTCAAGCACATTACATCTATTAATTTCCAAATACAGGAATTTGTAAAATGGAATATTTAGACTCAAGTTACTTTGTGATAAAATTATATCTTCTGATAGTATTCTTTGACAGAAATGACAACAGATTTTAGCTGAAATTGCCTTCTCTTATGTTTTAGCTAAACTACCCTAGTTGCTCCAGTGCAAATCAAACCATATTATTGTACAAAAGAACCACAAACGTCTCTGGTCTGAAGTTGTCAAATAGATTAAAGTCACAGTTTTACCTCTAACTGTTTATCTCCATTCAAAAGTGTCAAACAGTTCCTTACTGAAAATGTTGTCAGTTCAACAATTATACATTTTATCCATCTGTATATTATCACTATAGAAACAATGACGTATTAACTGCTGTTATAAATGTATTTATAAATAAATCCCTATCAGAAAACAGAATTCAACAGCATTGTGCTTTAATGTGAGCAGAAAACATTCAGGTAGTGATTAATACTCTGGAGTGACTTTACTGTCCAGAAACTACTATGGTAGTCGTAGAGGTTTTTATAAAAAGCTAAACAGAAGGAGAATGCAGCTCATCAAACATTTTTCTGTTTCATATTTAATGCTGCTGATGTGTCATTCTTATATCAGACAATAATGTACAACTCATGGGTATGTAAAAAATGTACTAAAAAAAAGGAATCGACAAATGCTTTTAGCAGCAGTGTTGTGTTGAAAAGCATTTGTGCTGTGAGTGGTGATGTGTGTTGTAGAAAACATGGAGGTGAACCCCAAGTCTATTCTCTTCTCCTGTCCTGGTGGTTCCATGTGTGGTGTTTTGCCCTCCTGCTTGTTAGGTGCTGTGGTGTTGCCTTCCTTTTGAAGGCTGTAAGACTTAGCAGTGTGTGTGTGTGTGTGTGTGTGTGTGTGTGTGTATCCCTCTGTAGGACAGCTCCAGTTCTGTGGGGTCTGGTGAATTTACTGGAATCAAGGAGCTGGATGATTTGAGTCAGGAGATTGCTCAGCTGCAGAGGTATGTTCCCGTTATGAGACTCATTAATGCTGTAGAATCGCCTGATCTGGCGAAGAGGATTGTTTGTTTATTATTTTCCTTGTAGCATATGTTATTTTTGGCAGAGTTCAAGTATTCAGTTCAAGTCACTCACACTCAGTGTTCGTTCAGAAACTTCTCTACTGCAGGGCTTCCCAGACTAACAGGTTGCTTGAGGGGTTGAGAGAACCATACATTCACCTCCTTTTGTTTCAGTCATTTACTTTATAAATTAGAAATACCTTTGCTCAAGGGCCCAGCAGTGGCAGCTTAGTGGTCCTAGGATTTGAACTCAGTAGTCCAGCATCCCAAACACTTACCACATTCAAACAAGCCACATTTAAAAAATTTTTATTTATTTATTTAGCTTTCAACATGTTACGGAATAGTAAAAGACATATGCTGCCTATAACAGGAAGTATACAAAAGCAAAAACATAAGATGACCAGAACAGAGCACCGTATCACAGATCAGAATGAACAATTGAATCAGTACATACTGGGGAGAATACATGAGCTGTCTATACACCTCCAGGTACACTATATTATACCGAACCGCAGGATGTCACAGGTAGGGCCATTTATACAGTCAAAGTATGGTGTCTATATACGATTAAGAGCATCAATTGTAGAATGAATAATACAGGTCAAGGGTTCCAGAGGAATAATCTCTCTAATAACTGAGTGCCAGACTTTGATGGAGGCAAAGCTTATCTCTGATCCATGACATCAGTACATTCTTTCTGGCAGCAAAAGCTAACAAGCTAAAAAGCCGTCTTTTACAGTGCCTTGCAAAAGAATTCATACTCCTTGAACTTTTCCACATTTCGTCACGTTACATCCTCAAACGTAAATGTATTTTATGAGATAGACCAACACAAAGTGGCACATACTTATGAAGTGGAAGGAAAATGATTAAATGATTTTCATAATTTTTGGTTACAAAGAAATATCTGAAAAGTACATTTACGTTTGTAGTTGTCATGTGACAAAATGCGGAAAAGCTCAAGGGGTAAGAATACCTTTGCAAAGCACTGCAGATTTATTAGAGAGGCAGGGAAAACCCAGAAAAAGTGACAAAGCATCCAGCTCCAAAGCCAGTCAATGATTTTTGTTGAATTGAGCCACATTTAAATGAATGCTGCGTTCACATGCTGCTAGACTTACTGTAACCTGCAACCATTCCACATATGTAGGAATGAACCTGACGTTATCCACGTTTCATTCTTTCTGACAACAAAGCATGTGTACATGACATACTCGTAATTACAACTTCTGAAGTGGGAAGTAGGATAATTCCAATAGCATATGAAGTCAGCGTATGAGTGTACAGGCTATTTTAGTTATTTTTCATTATTCTGACAGTGTCAACAATACAAATTGGATAATTTTTTCCTATCCTTCTACCTCCATTAATCTAATGTTGTATCTCAAATTACATACTTATGTGCTATTCTAGCTTGATATTGAGTTCTAACACTAACAGGGTTTTCCTTTTTCAGTTACTGCGACTGAATATTAAAAACCTCTCAAGTCGTCTTCAAACCAAAGCTCTGTTTTGCGTACAGGTCATATTGATTTTCTAGACACGCTTTTGATTAAATGATGACAGAGTGTTTGATTTGAGACACAGCCCTTGACAGTGACATTGATGGTGGAAAGTTTTAAAGTAAAGAAGAGTTCATCAGTGCGTTTAACCTGGAATCCTGACAGACAGGAACGTTTCCGCTCGGAATCTAGTGCCATCTAGTGGATATCACTTTTTTTTAGTCCTCCACATATACATTAGATACACACACACATGCAGCATGCATCAAATATAAATATGCTATGCACTGAGTCATATCCTATAACCCTGCTGTGGGTTTTTAATTAACACAACACCTCCTTTCTAAACATGATAAATCAATGCAAGGAAATATTTCATAGATTTTTATTCACTTGTGTTACACACACAGTCCTTGGTGTCTGGGATTAAAAAATGTAGGCTGGTCAAGGCTAGGGGTCACAGAAACTTCCTAATTTCCATCTGGAGTTGTTTGCCCAAAAAGTTTGGGAATCCCTGCACTGCGCTTGCAGCTGTTGGGTAATTATGTGTTGGTGGCTGTTCTTTTTTTTTTTTTGTCTGTGAATATTCCTTAATACAAAAGCCTCCTCGTGTCCTCTCCATCTCACTGTGGTGTTTAATGTATCCTCCTCAAGCTCACTGAGTTTCTGATGCACTATAGATAAAATAAAGCTGTCGGTAAAAAGCACATGTTGGAGCTTAAGCATCAGATCAAGTGAACTGCGGATGAGTTGCTGCTCCCATCTGCCACATCTTTACCTTTAATTTATGTTTCATGAAATCTTTTGTTCTCGTCACTCACTCTTCATGCTGCCACAGCACATTTGTTTTCACTCACTGGGACACGCTCAGGTAAATCTCTTTCTCTCTCGCCTCTTTGGCTTTGAGTTTCTGTCACGCTGTGTGTTGATGGAGGAGACAGTTTTTGACCAATTTTTTTTAACCTCATCTTCAATTTAATCTTGTTGGTCTTCATCTCTTTGTGTTATCAGGGAGAAATACACACTGGAGCAAGACATCAGGGAGGCGGAGGAAGCCATCAGACACAAAACTACTGAGGTTCAGGTGAGGTGTCAGGTTGACATGTATGAAGCTGGTATGGCCTCTTAAAGTGTTTTATTAGGCAGCAAGTGAACATTTTGTCCTCAAAGTTGATGTGTTAGAAGCAGGAAAAATGGGCAAGCGTAAGGATTTGAGCGAGTTTGACAAGGGCCAAATTGTGATGGCTAGACGACTGGATCAGAGCATCTCCAACACTGCAGCTCTTGTGGGGTGTTCCCGGTCTGCAGTGGTCAGGATCTATCAAAAGTGGTCCAAGGAAGGATAAGTGGTGAACCAGAGACAGGGTTATGGGCGGTCAAGGTTCATTGGTGCATGTGGGAAGAGAAGGCTGGCCCGTGTGATCCAGTCCAACAGTATATATTTAAAGTATACCACAAGGTTAAGGGATTTTGGTTCTGTTGTATGAAATGTTTATACAACAGTAAATTAACACAGTTGTTTTTAAAATGTAGCAGTTTCATTTATTTATTTTTTTAATAAAATTTGCTTCATTTGTGCCCATTTAAAGTAATACTGAACCACATTTTCAGCTAGCTTGTTACACTATATTAAATTTGGGATTGTTAATCTATTCTGAGGGCACTGCATTTGATTTACTGTGGGTTCTGCTAAACAGGAAATGCAGAATGATCTGGACAGAGAGACATGCAGTCTGCAGGAGTTAGAGGCCCAGAAGCAGGACGCTCAAGATCGACTGGATGAGATGGATCAGCAGAAGGCCAAGCTGGAGGACATGCTCAACGAAGTACGACAGAAGTGCCAGGAGGAGTCCCAAATGGTGAGTGCAACATGAACCTGGCCATTGCCAGACCCCAGACCTGAGGTCATTGACATGAGTGCAAGATTTAAAAGAATAGCTCTTTCTGATTTGTGTGTGTGTGTGTCCAGATCTCGTCGCTCCAGAGTCAGATCCATTCTCAGGAGTCGGACCTGCTGAACCAGGAGGAGGAGCTGAGTCGGGCTAAAGCGGACCTGACCCGTCTACAGCAGGAGGAAAGCCAGCTGGAGCAGAGTCTGCAGGCTGGCAAGATCCAGCTTGAGACCATCATCAAGTCCCTGAAGGCCACGCAGGATGAAATCAATCAGGTAACAGATGTGGAGCTTTTTTACTCCTCTGCATCATATGTTTCATAGTAGTAGTTCAGGGATTTCATCACAAAGATGTTTTACCAGTAAAATGCAAGTAACCGATTTATTACAGATATACGTTGTAGTAAAAAGAAGCTGCCGAAAATTATTTATTTTATTTCCAGTTGTCAAAGAATTAATAAGAATTGACCAGTTTGTTGATTTTAGCTAATCTACGTTTTTACCTTGATTTGATTTATTATTTATGATTTATTACAACCTCTTGTGAGGTTGTTTGCCACAGTTAAAAATGTCAACATGTGAAGGTGTTGCATTGTATTACAGTCCACTAGAGGGCGATGTGTCCACACAGGCATTTTGTGGTGTTCATGCTAGAAAATAATATGTTGTGAAAGTGGAATAAAATTGTTTCAAAGGTCTGTTTGTTGTCTGTATGTTATATGTGCCACTTATTTTTGTATTTTGTTTTTTGCTGTAGGCTCGCAGCAAGCTCTCTCAGATTCAGGACAATCAGCACGAGATTAGCAAAAGCATTGAGCAGTATAGCAGCGCTCTGAATGGCACGCATGGAGGCAGCATGACTAACCTAGCTGACATGAGTGAGGGGTTCCCCGACAAGGAGAACGGGGGCTTTGGGGTCATGGTAAAACCTTCGTATTGTTTCTCATATTGTTTTTATGATGTTTAATATTACCAAAAAGATGTTGAATTAACTGTGTAGCTGTATGAATTTTATTTCTAGTCAATGTGTGTGTGTGTGTGTGTGTGTGTGTGCGCAGGATGACCCGTTTAAAGTGAAGACTAGTGTGTTCAGCACAAACTCTCAGGAGATGCACACAGACCCATTTCAGTCTGAAGACCCTTTCAAATCCGATCCTTTTAAAGGTACTGCTCATATTCTCTTTTCTCTTTTTCTCTCCTCTTTATCTCTCTGTCTCTGTCTCTCTCTCTCACTCTCACTCTCTCTCTCTTTCTCTTTCTGTGTCAACATTTGTTGATATAAACCCTTGTCCTTCACTGAGACACACATACACACAGTCTGTCTCAAATTGAAAGGTTGAAAGGTTTGTTGAAAGTTGAAAGGTTTGTCTCAGAGCTGAAATGATTTTCGTTACTTGGATGCGAGAGATCATGTGGCTAGTGTTTGAGGTCTGGCTTGCACTGGCATATAAATTCTTCTCTTCTATTTTTTCTCTCCTCCTTTCTATCTGTGTTCACTTTCTGTGCAGGTGATCCCTTCCAGAATGATCCTTTTGCCAAGCAGCCTCCCACAGCGACAGGTATCTGCTCTGTCCTAATGCTTGATGGGAAACAGTTCTGGTCTTGCATTGAGATTTGCATGGATTGCAGCATCATGCTGGGTTGCAGTGGCACACTTCTCTCTTTCTCATATTCAGCTTTCAGTTCTCCAACTCTCATACTAAATAGAGGTCATTTGGAAAGTGTACATCAGGCTTGTTTTAAAGGTGTGGCATCATAATGAGGTTGTGTAAGAAATGGATGTGCACACACTGTAGTTTACAGTTAAGCTCTGATGAGTGCCTAGTCTTTAACTGATGCACTTTTAGCGAGTTATACAGCTCGGGCTAACATTTAACTCCTTATTTAAATCTTTGGAGCCGTAGCCAAGGCTTCTATGCGTTGAGAATAAAGACTACATGAGACAGTATGGCGAGATCAGGTCATTTATATTTTAGCCGGTACGCTTGATGCATGTGATTTGCTGTCACATGATCTAGCATCAAGGGTATTCAAGGGCATATTTTTTTTTACGTGCATTCAAAAATGAGAACCCACCTAAACCAAACTTGTGCAAAATTAAATAAAGCCAAAAATGTAATACAGCAAAAGGCGAATTTGCGTTGAATAAAGTATGATCTGTAATTCTGATGAGAAAATGAAGAAAATATTTTTACAAGTAATAATAAAGCTTATTAAATATAGGCACATATAATAAGAACATAAAAATACATCTTATATCATCGGAAATTAAAAAAAAAAAGAAACAAAATATTTGGCCAGCAATCAGAAATCAAATAAAATATTGGACATGCTACAAACAAATACAATATTATCAGAATATAACTATAATATTGGTATAAGTAATCAAAGAAATAACTAGACTGTAGGACCTATAATCAAAATATTTATAAAAGACTAAAATATTAAATAAATTTAGTATATAAATAAAATAAAGTTAATAAATGATTTTTTTTTCACTTTCTGATTGCAACAGTGAACATATTGTCTGATGTAATCAAAAATAGATGTCTGATGTTATCAAAAATAAACATTTTTATAGAATTTACATGGAATTTGTGGTACTGAACTTGTTGATACTGTATCTCTTTATGAAAACTTTCTTCTCGTTCCTCACGCAGATCCATTTGGCGGAGATCCATTTAAAGAGACAGACCCGTTCAAAACCATGTCAGAAGACTTTTTTAAGAGGCCGGCCAAGGCTGACCCCTTCACCAGCACGGACCCTTTCAGTAAAAGTGCTACACTTCCGGTAAAGGTAATGACGCAGCCAGGGAAAGGCGTACAAAGACGGTGGGCGATACAGTCAAAAAATATAATCACAGTATTTTAGGGCCGTAAGATGTGCATCATGATGTATATTTCTGAGGTTTGGACTAGACTTGTGTGATATGTCTAGTTAATCGGCAATACTGGCATTATTTCTAGTACCTTTACTTCAGTTATATTAATAATTGAGCATCTGTTACTATTAACATTGAACGTGTGATTTTTAAAAATGGTATAATGAATGAGATTTTACTTCAAATGTTCTTTTGTCTTGTTAGTTTCGCATTTAGTATTAGCCAGTCTGTTAATATCATTTGTGACAGAAATTGACTGCGATTCAACTCGTCACTCTTCAGTAAACCATGGCTAATCTAGATGCGCATAAAATTTAGAGGCGTGCCTTTTTTTGATGCACTTAGCGGTAGAAGATCTGAATACTGAAAACAAAAAGCAAGAAAAAGGAACTTAGCAGAAAGTAAATGGTGGACCTTGTGCAATTGTACAAACTTGTTATGCTCCAGCCTGGCATTTTTTGAATTCAAGCCAAAATGGTTGAACTCTCAGTCTGAGTAACACCACCACTAAAATAGTTAGCATTATGGATCATTGGAATTGCCTAAACGTCCGACATCCAGATGTGTTTTTTTTTTATTTATTTATATATTTTTTTGTGCTATTGCCTCTGACAAAAAGCAGTTCCCTATCTTTACCACATTCAACCCTTCATCATAGCTTTAGATCTTATTGATTTATTTATCTGTTTGTGGATGATGGTTATTATGTCATTATGCTCGGTTCTAACACTATGCCAGTAAAAGAAAAAAGAAAAAAGCTCTAGGCTATAAACTGGTCCTTTTTTGAAACTAGCAGCTGATTTATGTTGGAGATTCACAGGTTATGTGTAAATTAAGGCAATCTTTCACTCAGGGTGATTTGATCTGAATCAGCATCATAATGTTGCCATCTTTTTAAGTTAAGAATAATTGGCTCTTTATGTCAGGTATCAGTGTTGTAAACTCTCATTAATATGTTTTAAACGTTGACCGACCTTCATCGTACACTCTGGTCTGTGCTTTCCAAACACACCATGCTACAGAATATAAACAAAAATAGCATGTTAAAATTATATTGCTACATTATGTGGTTGCAATATTGTTTTGCTTGGAAAAAAGGCTTGTGATGTGAAACGATTCAATTATTATTTTTAAATCATTCTGGAAAATAAAAATGGAAAAGAACTCCTTTGGCTAAGCAGACTGAAGTAAAGATGATGTAAGATCTATCTATGAGAGCTGTAACTGTTTGTGTCAGTAGCTGATTTAATTTATTCAAAAAATTGGCTTTTATATTTGTCATTCTAAGATATTTATTCGGATTTGAATGCTACTAAAATTTAATATGGAACGAAAGCCTTTTTATAGTTTATTAAAATTCATGCAATATTCTATAATAGCTACAGCACTTGGGTTAGTTTCCCAGGAGTAAGTAAAATCTTTATCATTGCAACCGGTGTGTAAAAATGTAATAATATTTTTTTTAATCAGATACAAATGACCAATACTTGAATAGTGTATTATGATGATTTTTGTGTAACTGTGTTTTAAAATATTCCTTCATTCTTTGTTAATTAACGGTAACGAACCCTTATGAATCAAAATCGAACATGTGGAAGGCTGAGGGTTAGAACCCTGTTAGTCATCATCACTGGATGGTTAAACCAGTAATGACATGAACAGGCTCGTACTCAACCCTGTCCTCCCTCGAAAACTCGTTTTATTTTAGAGCCATGAAACAAACAGAAAATAGTCTTCGAATAGAAAACCGACCCCTCGCACATTTGCTGTAGTGTATTTTGAAATTTTCACTTCAGTGTGTGTCAAAAACACCAGAAACCAGAAGAACATATTTCCTCATGCAATCAATTGCCTCATAAATATGATGACTTTGTCACGGACAGTATTGTCCGTGCAACACTCTCCTCTTTGCAAATTAATATCTTTTTTCACAGTCAGTTGCTCAGTATCCGCTTCTGTTCACAGCTCTGACAGAGTTTACAGTATAGTTTCGAAAGCAAGAATTATGACCGTTCGATGGTGAAAAAACGAAGAATGTACATTCTTTCTTTAGGTCTGGCTCACTGAACTGGCTGAGGAGAAAGAGGACTCGGAAAGCAGGCACGAGAGAGTGTGGATCTGTTTGTTTTTTGTTTAAGCTCAGCATGGAAACTTCTCAACATAAATAAACTATAACTGAAACGAAATTGACACACTCGCCCCCTTCCCAGCTCTGTAAGACCCCCATCTGAAGTGCTTCACAAACCCAGCACATAAAAAGTGCATTGTTCATCACACACAAGTGTACACACTTTTACCCCTCTGCTTCTCCAAGGCTCTTCATGAATAACCGGTGGCACTCGATAAAGCCCCCACTGTCACAACTGTTTTCTTAATGTTGCTTAAAGAATGAAATAGCATGGTGAAAATTATTATTACAGAAAAGAAGACATTGAAGATAAGTGTTGAAACATGTGCCTTCCGCTACAAAAAAAATGTTTTCATGCATTACAATTTAAAGTCTTAAAGTCTTTGTTATTTACGTGATTTTTTTCAGAATCTTTATTACCTCTAATACGAACAGGACTGCGTAACTCCACATGCACTCGTGTTCATTTTAAATACAGAGTATGCTAATACACGCAGATTGTTTTAGCCATTAGCCTAGAGCCACACCACCTGACACATGCTAAGATTTTGTGTTGTAAAATTATGTTAGTTTTATTATTACTCTGTGTTTGGGATTTCTATGCATCTATACACTACATCTTGCAGTGTGTGCAGTATAAAAGTACATGAGTGCTTGGCCAATAATTTTTTTTTTCCCCCTCCTCTGTTTTATCTTTCTAGTCTCACCACTTCTCGAGCAATGACCCTTTCGCCTCCACCAGCCCCAAACACAAAGGCTCAGGTACAGCACATCTGCTGAGTCATCTCACACCCTACCACACTGACAGAACCGTTGTTCAAATGAAAGCTGCCATTAGATAACATGTAACAGTTCTAGCATGTTTAGTACATCCTGGCTCTTCTCGAAAAGTCTTTAAAGTTAAAAAAAATAAAATAAAATAAAAGTGAGTGGTTTCACACATATTGGCCCAGAGTCAAATATGGTCCCCCTGTGACAGGCCTCTGAAAAGCTGTGAAGCAAGAAGATGCTGTGAAATGAGTTCCCATGCGTAGCATCCTGACTGCTTGCTCGCAAGTCTTCTGCCAGTTTTAAAAAGGATGTGACATTCCTCTGCTGTTTCAGTAAACATCTTCTGTTACATGTTTTTTTTACAGCGATGCCAGGAAGTGCTTGGCTGTGTGTTTTATTTGCAGTGGTTAGAAGAAAAAAAATAATAATGCAAAGAGCATGGGTATAAGCAAGAGAAGAATGTGACTTGAATGTTTAAAGGTAGACACAGAAATGTAACAGTGAGATTCTCCATAAAATCTTTTTTCTCTTTTTTTCTAGTGAGAATGTCAGGCTGCAATAGTAGACGTTTTATTAGATCTATAGCTCTTATACACACATGCATGTCTGGGTGTGTGTTTAAAATAAATAAATATATATATATATATATATATATATATATATATATATGTTTCTGTTGCAGACCCCTTTGGGACTCTGGACCCTTTTGGCAGCAGCTCATTTGGCAGCAACAGTGGCTTTGCTGATTTCAGCCAGATGTCAAAGGTATGGTCAAAGATGCAGCTCTGACAGTAGTGCAAGCTCCTAATCACAGGTTTATATTAAAACACCTCTTCTAACAAGTCTCTGATAACTGTTTTCAGTCCCTCTCAAAAGTGACACCTGTGCAAAATGGTTTTTACCTTTGGTTGACGTGTGACTGAACGTCGTCTAGATGTGTCAGCCTGACCTCTTGTGCTTGTCTGTCATTCATACAGCAAAGCTTCACCGATGACCCCTTCAACCAAAACCAGGACACTCCAGCTCTCCCGCCCAAGAAGACCATACCGCCTCGGCCCAAGCCTCCCAGCGGTAGGTTTCTGAGTTGGTGGTGAACACCAGGTCTAATGTCACGTGGTGCTTTCTGTAGGGTACGCTATTTATTCTCAGGTCTTCATGTGTTTCTCTTGTGACTTTCTCAACAGCAAACCTGCCCACATGTTTCACACTCAGTTTCACAGTTTATCAAGATGGAGATTAATCACAGTGATGTGTGCAGCTCTTTTTTCTTTTCTTCCCTGAGGTAAACAGGAACTGAAGGTTTAGAATAGATTCGTATTTGGGTTTTTTTTTTTTTCCCCCCCCTTCTTTCAGTCACATTGCTCAATTTCTTACAAAATATTGAAACAACATTTTCTAGAAATCTAAGAGAAATCATGACAATTTTTTTAAAAATGAAAAACTGCATGTGACTCTCTTAAGGAGGGTGTTTTTTTTTCCCTTCTTCTTAATTTCATCTCTCGGTAATTAATTCGTCTCTTTCGTTTAGGGATGATGTTTGAATGCATAGGAGCGCCTCGTTTTAGCATACATGCACTTATGAGTTGCTCAAAATTACATCAACACTCAAAATTACATTGAAAGATTTGTCCCACCCACCCCCCAAAAAAAAAACAACCCTACTCAACCCCGCCTAGTCTCACAGTAGTTTCACTCAATTCAGTTCGATTTTCTTTTTACTTGGAAGATGCAGCCTCACTTTCTGCCATGGTAAACCTAACATTAAACACATCTGTAGTGAACAGATCAGTGTATTCATCAGAGATGCTACTGAAATATTTCAGCCAAGAAAAATGTGAAATATCAAATCGAACACCTTTTATATGATAAGATGCATTCATGGAGGTCAAACCCAATGGAATATGTGATGTGGGTGTGTTCTTTTTCTTAGAATAAATAATGTAAACGTTTCTCACACACACACACACACACACACACACACACACAAGCATCTTATGCCTTATATCTTTTAAGATGGTAGAGTGTTGGACATAATTTTAAAACTAAACTTTGTCTTTTTAAATGCAGAATCAGTGTAGCTCACTCGAGTAGTGAAACCTCTATTTCCTTATATTGAACTATTTTTATTTCTTCCTACAGAAGTGTTTTTATTTGTTCCTAGATGTTCATTGTTGTGAAGGCGTTTAAGAGGTTAGATTCAGAGGTTTAGTTGGTATATTAAAGGGGGTACGGTTACAAACTTGAGCGCTTCACATCATCTGCGGTTTGCCTGCACTGGCAGCATTATGCTGATCTCCACGCCCTTCCCCACTTCCTCTCTTTCTGTGCGTGTGTGTGTGTGTGTGTGTTTTTTTTCCTTTTCTTTTCTATTTTTTTTTTAAACTTGGTGTGACATCTCTGTCACAAACTTACACAGCTGATGTACCTCACATTTTATAGTAATTTTGCATTACAACCATACCTAAGTTTTGTCTTATTAACGTAGATTCATTGTCATTTTATCTCCTATGTTTTTTGCCCCGCATTATTCTACATTCAGTACTGTTATTTATTTATTTATTTATTTATTTAATATTAAAAAAAAAAATTTTTTTGGATAAATTGCACACAGGTTGTGTTACTAAAAGAAAACTTTCCCATATGTTAAATGGCATTTAATGAGTGTTGGAGCGTTTATATTCACATACTCTTGTATTGTAGGTGTGAATGGAGCAATGATGAGCACTGGTTGTTTTTTTCGCTGGTTTTGAGCTGTCAGGGTGGAGCTCGGCGTTGTGGTTTTGCTATTCCGTTTACAGAAAGAGAGAAACTGATTGCTGGTCTAATATAAATAACAGCCCAGTTCACATTGCGGTTAACACCTTTAAGGGGAACCAAGAACCAGTTTAAAGTTCTCATGAGAGATGCGATGCCAGTTGTACACACCCCCACAAAAAAGTGTTACACGTAAGCATTTTCTGTATGTTTGGCTTTAAGTAATTGTCAAACATCAGTGTTTTACGTTTTATTGTGGGATGCTAAGTACATTTTAATAATAAATGGTTTGATAAGTAATTTATAATAGTAATAATCATTTATATCCTCTATTTTTTTTAGCTAAGTTGTTTTTTTTATGTTGTGCCATCATACCGGTAGTTTAAGTGGCATTGTTGGCACACCACAAGTGTGACTGAAAGAGCTATGGGGTTTTTGGGGCGGGTGCGTAATCTTTCATAGAGGCTTTGTGTTAGTCATACAGGCATGCATGAGTCTGGTAATCATTTTTTTTTTTTTTTTTTTTTTAAATATGTAACCTTATTGTAATAATAACCCTTCCAGTGTTCGAGGAGTAAAAATCTTCCCCTGACTTAAATCAAGCATGAGTCTTGATCAGGGTGTGGCACAGTTCTTATTTACTCACTCAGAAAGGAAATGTGAAAAACATGCAGCTCCTGAACGGTAAAGCAGCGTCATGATTGTATTATAAGCTCACATCCATTAATGACAATATACAACAGAATACAGTCCAACTTTCCAGGAGAAATAGCCACATGTCAAGTTGGTTCCACCTCCTGTCACCAAAAATGCAGTGAGTGAGATCATCTATGAAGCACTTTTAAACCGGTGTGTTTCTCTTGGTAAGAATGGGAGTAGACATAATGCTTTACAATCTCAGGGTTCAGTTGTAACTGCGAAGCAGCCGAAAGCGTCCGAGTTGCAGATCTGGCAGCTGAGCATATGGTTTGAGTGCATCAGAGATGTAAGGAAGTCTATAAAAGGCTTTAAAGCAAATCATAGAATCTGAAATTGGAAATTAAGTGAGATTCATTTTTTAATACTGTTAGTAAACAGTTTACACTGTCAGAGTTCGTCATGCTGTTGCTGTTCTAATCTTAAAGAAAAGCCGAGCCCTCTCAAACCCCACCCGGCAAAAAAAAGTAGCCACCAAAACAAAACTGCTGTTTGGTTTCGTTTTGGTAAGCAGTGCATGTCGTTGTGTGTGTTTTTGAGAGTCATTGTGTATGATAAAGTTAGGTACATGCTAAGTGAGAGTAAAGGTAGCAGTGTTATATATGAAACACAGCTGAAGAGGTACAGAGGTGTTTGTGGAGTCAGCATTGAGGTAACCGTCTGATCACTAGCCATGAAACCATGACACCATAAAACTCATGGTCTGACCAGCAAACATTCCATCCTCACTTACTATCGTCCCACGATACTGTACATGAAGCTGCTGCTGTTGGTGGATGTGACTAACATCGTGTCTAATACTTACAAATGATATAAATATTTTTTATGTTTGAACTCTTCCAGGTAAAAGCACTCCAACTAACCTACCCGGATCTGTGGATTCAACAAAGTCAAGCGATCCCTTCCAGCCCTTTGGCTCGGACGCTAACGACCCGTTTCAGAGTAAAAAGGGCCTCAGCGACCCGTTTAGTGGCAAAGATCCGTTTGCTCCATCTGCTTCAAGTAAAGCCACTAAAGATTCTTCCTTGGGTTTTGCAGACTTCAGCTCTGTAAGTTGAGCTTAGTGATACTACTCTTCTTGTCCAGTCCACCTTTTTTTTTTTCTTTATTGTTTTTTTTTTTTTTTTTTTCTTTGTTCCCTCAAACATTCTCTCTGCTTTCTAGTGAGGTTTCTGGAACAGACCACACCATTTGGCTTCTGTAGCTCTCAGTCTATGCTGTTGCCTCATGCTGGCTTCTCTCCATCTCTACTGCCATTACTCTTTGAGATTAACCAACGTCGTGAAATGATGTAGAACGATGAGAGAGGGGGAAAATCCCCAGCAAACGTAGTTTATTCTGCAGCTGTACCGATTCCAGGGGCACTTTGACAGGAAAGGTTACTACTTCCAACCTTCCTGGGGCAAAAATTAGACTTTCATTGCGTCGAAAAATTGGTATCATGCACATTTCAGATCTTAATCTCTTACCGTATTATTTTCTTCTTAAAGCTGGTCCGAATGTTCAACCTTAACTAGGTACAAGCAGAAGGAATATCATTATCTATTCATATGTTAGGAATTAGCCTTGATGGATTTTACCTTTTTTTTTCTCACAACATGCATAATTTTTTACAAAACCTGACAAAAGGTTTTGACAAAAAAAGAAAATCCAATTATCCTCAGACAAAATTCATTCTTTGAAAATCAAAGATGAGAACGTCCATGAAACAGTCACTCTCTCGATAAAATAAAAATAAAAAAAGATAATAAATAAGACTAAATAAAGCTTTTCATGTTACTGAGAAATTGCAAAGCAAAACTTGCTGACATGTGAGACTGGCACATGATTAAGGCAAGCATAGCATTAAAACATTGTTTTAATGATCTGTTTAAAGTCAGCATCAGGTTTTGGACCCATAGCATGCTGACAGAAAGCCACTGTTGGACCATTAGCATGGCCTTTTTTCCCCCTCACATTTACGTTGCTTTGGATCTTCCAAATGTTTTTCTCCCAACAGAAATGTTTATAAAGTGTAGACGTTTGTCACAATCTCATTATTATACATGTATGTAGTTTAAGATGACTGTTATACAGGAAGTGAGAAGGTTGTATGTATGTTAATCTTGTATATGCTGAGGGTTGTTAATGGTTGGGGTTACTGGCAGTAGGGGGCTTTTGGAGGTGCTTCCATGGTGACTGGTTGACAGGAAGGAGCAGTATCACTACTCAGCTCTCAGCCTGGAGATTTCTCAGCATGGGATTTGTTTGTGCATCCATTATTTTTTTTTAACTCATCTCTAATCATCTCTCTCCGCTGTCATTCCCCTGTCTTTGTGCTGTCTTTGTGCTTTGTGCATGCACAGGGTTTTGCGAAACTGTTTATTTGTCCATCAGTATTACTGCTCAATGTACAATATTTTCAAAAAATCATTCCATCGTTTTTAATCTTAATAATGATGGTCACCTCTGCCAGAAAGTGTCTTTATGTACGGAGTAAAGCACTCCTTTTTATTATTTTGTGCTGTTGTAGAAGGAAAATAATCAACTGTGGTGAAGCAGACTTACTTTTACCATGGAGATGTTGATTATTTTCCTATAGCAGTGTTATTTTTTTAATAAGTTTTTTTTTTTTTTAAATTTAATTGTTCCTTTTTTTTCTAATTCCTTGAGCTTTTTATTTATTAAAAAGACATTGTCTTGCTTTTTATTCATTTATAGTTTCATGTACTATTGAGAGAGAGAGAGCGCTATAGCTGCTCCTTCACTAGCCTCTTGCTTTTCTTTCTCTGTGCACGTTAATAAGACTTGTCCTGTTACTTGCCCGTGTTACTCTGACACTGGAGACTCCTTCTTTATGTAAACATCTCTTTACAGATAATTTCCCAACGTTCATGTACAAATTACTATAGAACCAGTGCAGTATTAGAAGAGCACATTAGTATGAAGCTGTAATGTGGAGCTGCACTGCTGTTAGAGCTGCTGTTATGGAAAATGAATCAGTCAGAACACAGCTCTTCAGCTTGATGATTTTTCTTTCACACTCCTGTGCAGCGGTGACCTTGTTCTCGTCAGTGCCACGCCTCTTTCTTCTGCAGTTAATCTGATGTGCATGTTGTTCTCATGTCCATCCTGTTTGTTCAGTTTCTGTTCTCAAAGGAAATGGAATTTTTGCGTTTCGGACCCTCCTATTTTGAAATCAGTGCATGTTTCATTTTCCTGTTTGAGTTATTGCTTTCAGATAGTTTTATTTAAAAACCAATGTGTTTTATTGGTGTTAGTGGTCTGTTCACTGTCCATCCTGCCCTTTGTCTGTGTGCAAGTCAGTCAGTCCTGTGTAACACCTGTTTTCTCAAAAACAAATTTGTGTGTGATCTAATTTTTACTTACAGGGAGTGGAAAAATGAAGGTAAGATCATCTGAAAATTTGGTAGAAATGTAAAGTGACTTGCATAAATATTCACCCCCCCCAACCCCTCCCTTTACACTCTTCCATAAGTATGGAAGAAAAGTGGGATGATGTCATGAATCTCCATTGAAAATAACCCTTACTATTCAGGTGATAGGAAAATATCAGAATGGTGTACAATAAAATAACATTATATTTATGATTGCAAAAATATTCACCTCCCATTTCTTTACAAACTCCTTAAATTGTCTGTGCTGCAGCCAAAACCCATCTGAAATCCCATAATGCGTTGATTAGAGTTGAGCCGTGTGCAATGAAGGTGTCACAAGACCTCAGTATTCATCCACCTGTTCCTGGATGAACCAAAAGTACCTTTCTTTTTACAAAACATACCAAAACAAGCAGCATAATAAACACAGGAAGCTATCAAAACCGTTTTCTAGAAGAGCATGAGTCAGGGTTTGGATATTGCAATCATCAGTCACACTGCCATTAACTTCATTCTTAAATGGAAAGAATATGATACAACTCCTAAGCTTAGAGGAGACCTTCTACCAAACATCAGTGACTAGGTACAGAGAGGCCAAATGTAACTCACTGTAATGCTACCACCAGCATACTTCACTGTTCTAAGGAAAAAAAGAAAGTTTGGAAATCCCACTTAACAATTTTAGAGCCATTATTATGAAAGAATATTGCGACTCTGTCTAGAGGAAGCTGAAAGAGGAGATTAGTCAAAGAAGTAACCAAATTCATGGGCTATTTTTGTAGATTCATGATATAAAATCCCAGTCAAGTCCATTTCAGTTCCAGGATATAAGAATACAAAATGTGGAGGTGGTCGAATACTTACAAGACCCAATATTTATTAAGAAGGAGGACATTTAGTAGATAAAATCAGGTGTAACGTATTGGGCATTTTCCTGGTCTGGGGTTTGTTCAGAACACCATTTTTTGTCAAAACATCTTTCACCAGTTTCAATTATTTTCTATATTGGCTGGGAAGCTGAGATCACGTGAGAATCATGATGTTTTCTGCATCCACTTTATAGCACCAAGTCAGAGGTGCAGATATTTACAGATCAGCTGTTTTGATGGTCATTGTTGACAGAAGGCCAAACTGGAGAAACACTACTGCATTAATATTTCATCTGTCTGTGTTTGTATTTTAGTTTAGTTTCACACAAATCTGTGCATCAGTGTCTACTGTTATATGTGCTAACTTGTTTTTTGTCAGCACTGATCACGTGCTCCACTTTGTGTTTGTTTTCCTTCTTTCTTTTCTCATCCTCCAGTTTGGGAATGAGGCGCAGCAGATGGAGTGGGCCAAGCGCGAGAGTGAGCGAGCTGAGCGTGAGAGGCTGAAGAGACTCAGGCAGCAGGAGCAGGAGGACCTGGAACTGGCCATTGCGCTCAGCAAAGCTGAGATGAACAACACCTGAACCCCGGCTCCTCCCTCTCCAACACCATCTTTACATCACTGCAGCAGAGGAAAGAGTGTGTGTGTGTGTGTGAGAGAGAGAGAGACTGAGAGAGTGATGGAGAATGAGTGTGTGATGAGAGAAAATGTTTTTAATGTCTTAAACATGTTTTATTTTAATGTAATGATGGGGCAATCCATGTGTTATGTGAATGGGCTCGTTCATTCTACATGCACTGAGTTAACCTGCACTACGCTGACACTGTGTGTGTGTGTGTGTGTTTGTATGCCTGCCTGTGACAGAGAGAGAACCTCTACCAACCATAGTGATTTTACTCAAGACAGATACAGTTCACACACACTTCTTCTTTACCCCTAAGACATGTTTGGTGTCGGTCATTTGCATTTTTAGTTTTTTTTTTTTCTTTTCTTACGCATGGGAAAATGTGCAGTCCAGTGGAGCTGAAACATCAACCAAAACACATGTTGTCTGAGTACTGTTAGAAGAAGCATAAACTGGATGAAGCTCATAGGCTGCTGAACTCCATGGTGGTAGAGTCATGGAGAGTTAACTTTTTGTTGGAAAGAGTTCTCACAGACCTGAAGCATGTGAAGCCAACCAACCATATCTTTGTGTACTGCTGCATCACAGGGCAGTGGAATACACTGGGAAAGTGCTGACTGCCCTCTTCCACATACATGAGTTGTAGGTGGAGCGTCAGGATTCTCCTGATGTAGGCCAAATGATTTTCAGTGTTCCTCTTATCCAACACCGCGACATTTTAACTTCCTGTGTCTGCCACTGTTAAACATCTGCAGAAACAGTGCTCAAATTTCTTATATATAAAAAAAAAAAAGACACCAGACATTTCTGGACTACATGTGGGGTAAAGTAGAAAACTGGATAAATTCGATAAGATACAATTCATTGTAAAGCAAAACGCTAAAATGAGAATGCTAACGATTTCTTACGTTTCTAGACAGTTCTGTTTTTCCTCGTCACAGACTCAGAGCTGAACTGCATGGTACATGACTGAGGCATAGTATCATAGTATAACATTATATATATATATATATATATATATATATTGGGGGAAAAAAGGATTTGTAATAAGCTCTGTTCTTGCGAAGTGTGAAAACCTGATCAGAAATGGTACAGAGTTATTCCTTTTATCTTTTGTACTGTTTCTGTGTGTGATTGATGTGTTTGACTGGTGTGTAGAGAAGAGTCATGCTGGACTTGAAATAATGCTTTCTTCACTTGAGAGCACAGTGCTGTATTGTAGGTCTGACACACACAAACACACACACACAGCTCCAGTCTCTGCACAGGTTCAGATTTTCTTTGCCGAATTCAGCTCTGTAATTTGTTAGTCTTCATGAACTCATGATGTATAAAACTCGACCCTGTGCAGGAGAGACTGTGAAATAATCCATTTACATTTTGTTTTAATTTGCTGTCCGTAACCGAGACGCCTAGCGTTTTTTTTCCCACCCCAAAATTAAAGCTCATTTGTTCTCCATAAGCACAATCCACTAAAGATGGTGAAATGTTGTAACGATATCAGCCCTGATCATGTTCCAGACTGTGATTAGAAACATCTTATGAACAAAATTCTGCTAACTTTGCCAGTTCCCCGCTTTACCCTTTCAGTATTAATCAAGATGTTTCCTGAGTTCTTTTACTAAAACTTTCCTGTATTTTACTTGAACCGTATGCTGCCTGCCATGTTTAAACCTGTGGTTTTAATATTTTGAGTTGTTGAAGTGAATTTGTTCTTGTTCAAACTTTCTCACCATGGACACATGGACTTTATAGACTTCCTCAAGCAGAGAACATTAACTGTTCTCACCCTTCAGCTGCAGTCCTCTGTGTGGGCCGTGGAAATGAACTTGGTTCAGGGACTACCAGAGTCGAAGTAAAGGTGCCGCTGATATTCAGTGTGCTGTTTAGAATCACTTGCTAACTGTAACGTAGCCTACTGAAGGACAAATATTTTTGGTTTGCTCCTGTAATACTCCTTCGCCAATCAGTTGTGTGATTTTGTTTATTATTTGGTTTTTTTTTTTCCTCTTCTTGTTATGAGTAGGCATGTGCAGAAAGTTGAGAATTTAGGCCCAAAATCAACACGGAGATGGTGTGATGTAAAACACCTTTTTTCCTTTTATACCACAGCAGTTCATTTTTATTGAAGAATGGCATGTCGTACTTTTTATCCGTTTATAGTTATTTAATGCTGAAGTACATCCATGAAACAAATTTCTGCGGTCACTTTTTTTTAGTAACCAGAAACATTAGTCCTTCCCTTACATTTTCCACGTTCTCTTAAAGTTACTGAGAAACCTCAGAGTATAAACTTCCCCTATCCTCATGTTGTGTTGGGAAAGTTATAGCTTTGCTGTTACTAAATTGTGACGCCAGAAACGACTCCCAAAACTACATCCTAAAAGTTGAATAGGTTTTAGGAGCATCAACCCTCAAGATCCAGTGGATTCGGTTACTATAATAAAACAGTAACGTATCAGAAGAGCACGTTTTATATTAACTGTGATTTGCAGCTGCTCTACTGTCAGAGCTGCTGTTATCAATGTTTTCTGATCGATCAGAATCCAGAATTTATGGTTAGACAGCTCGAGCATCAGCACATGCCTACTCAGAAGCAGAAACCTGACGTTTTTAGTTCAGCATTAATTTAACAGTGTTACTGTATTTGTCTGGATGACCTGTTTTTCTACGTCCAGACCTCCTCTGAATAGATTTCTATCTGAAAATAACTCTATTGTTACATTGAATTTCTGTACAGAAAGATGTTCGATTCTGTTAATAGCTTACACCATCTTAAACTTTTATTCACGTCCTCTTTTATTTTTTTTTTTTAATTGTTTTTATTTTTTGGGAGCTAAATAACACACAGCCTCACATTTCATTAGATGCCCACTTGTGCTGTACTCGTCTTTGTTACCTCCATTGTGCAATAGTTTGTATATTTTTATTTGTGTACTGAAATATCTGTAATCTCATTTTAACTCTTTTATTTCTGTTTGAAAATGTGAGTGTTTTAAACGCCTGTTGACGTCGAAGCAAACGATCTCGCGCCGGTTGCGCTCTATTTTTCGGGCCTGCTTTATTCCCTCGCCTCTAGACAAACGACAAACAAACCAAATTATTAATCACCATACTGAAATGCATTTAAATAAGTACATAATGTATATCACATGTTATATTTGTCTTATTAAAAAAAAAAACAAACAATAACTCCAAACATGTAACTGGAAGCATTTAAAACGATTTGAGAAATTAAGCGTCACTAGAAAAGCTTGGATTTGTTTGAAGATGCCAATGCTTGCTATGTGGTCCTTTGTTTCACAGAATAAAATATACACCATTTCAGGTACATAATTGTGTCCTCCTTGATTATTTGATGATAAAATACTTATTTAATACTGATGTTCTTTTTGGGTGGGTTGATGATTCTACATTTTATTGCACTCATGTCAGCTAATTGAATTGCGCTTTAGCTTCACGAGAGAGTTATGACTGAGAAAATGAAAACGAAGCACAGCTGCAGTATGAACCTGTGCCGACGCTGGCTAACTCGAGCCATGTGAACTAACAGGAAATTCCAGGCTATGTTTTTTTATTTACTTGACATGTGTTGATGGTGGTGCAATGAAAACGCTGGAATGGGGAGTCAGATAGATTCGATTACCTGCCAAATCCTCTGTCTCGTGTTTACTTGTGCTGCATTCTTTTCTGCTTATTTACCTCCTTTTTCCCTGGAGGTCTTTTTCCCTGATTTCTAGAGAATAAATAATACAAATTAAGCAACATTCAAATGGCTTTTAGGACTGATTCGGCAATTTTATGTAGATTTAAATCTTTATTGTAAACATTCTCAAAGTCCTGGCTTATTATTCATTCAGCTTAACGCATGTTATTCAGTAACTGCTGTGGAAAGTGAAAAGTGGCTCTGAGCCTTTATCAGAATTATCTGATTTGCTACCAGATGCAAAATCACACTTGTGTGTCTGAACATTCTCCATCTTTTAGCTCTGTAGTTTTTTAGTTTGGCTCAGAGGGGTGTGATATATGTATGTGTAATCAAGACATCAAAAATCCACTATATGGTCAAATGTATGTGGACATCTGAGCATCATACCTTGCCATCCACAACCTGCTACCACTAAGTGTGAAGCAATTAATTGTCTTTGTACGCTTCAAGCCCCAAATCTGTTGCTGCATAAAGCAAGGTCCATGAAGACAAAATGCCTCAAGGTTGTTGTGGAAGATCTCCTGTGACCTGCACACAGCCCTGACCTCAACCCCATTGAACACTTTTGGGGTGAACTGAAACGTTGACCACTCCTTCACTAATGCACTAATCCCCACAGCCACACTCGTGTGAAGTATATCCATAAGAATGGAGATTATTATATCAGCAACCAGGGTATTAAATCTGGAATAAGATGTTCAACAAGCACCTATATGTAGGATGGTCAGGCATACACAAACTTTTGGCCAATCACACCTTTAATTAATCCATTTGGCCTTTACCCCAGACATGGGATGCATGTAGAAAATATGACATAAAATGTGACACATGAAGCAGGCTAAACCAACCGTTTGGTAACGCTTATAAGTTGCCGGTTTCAGTGGTCTTATGAGCGTCAAATCAAGACAATCTTGAAAACAGAGATGAGATGCACACTTTCGAGAACATTTCCTGACTCAGATATGCTTGCAGTGTGACACACCCAGTCTCATTTAACAGTGTATTCGTGGATTGTACAAGTATTTATGAAGGAGTAGTCCTCTTTTTTATTTTATTTTATTTTTTTATTTTTTTTACTAATTTTAACTAGTAATTATTAAAGTTGGTTGCCTTAGGAGAAACCCTAATCTAGATGGGTATTTGCAGTTATAGATATGCTTTAAATATATATAAAACATTTCCTTTAAACAAAATATTTATCTTTCAAATAGGTGAATGTTAAATGGCAGAAAATATTTTTGTCTTGTTTTGATAAACCGCTAAAGGCTGATTGATCCTGTTAACAAGTCCAATTTAACATCCAGTCCTCAACACTGTGTGGTTTCCACTCCTGATCCTGGAGTTGCTTTGCTCAATCCACCACTAGGGAACCAGCAGCAAGATTATAAACATAGTGTCAAGTCTCTTCTTAGATCTCTGAGATGACCACAAAATATATTTCAGAATGCACTGTCTCCTGAAAGAGGAGACGTGGTTGAAAGAAAGGAAAAATAGCATCAGGGTAGCAGTGGGGCAAAATTTAAACAAAGCGATCTCGAAACATGGTGAATTAGCGTATAGCAAAAACTACAGTGGCCCTAGAACTGAACCCTGCAGATCTCCCAATGAAAGAAGCAATCATGTGAATGTGATGACAACCAGATCGAAACCAGATGAAAATGGATACCTATAGTCAGAATTAATTAGCCAGAAAATTATTGTCAATGTTAGGGCCAGGGCTAGGAACCACTGCAATAACGAAGTAAATAAACCCTAGCACTCTTAAGGGATTTAATATTATTGTAACATTTCACCTGGAGCTGCTTAGAAAATTTTCTAAATTAACTAATGATTAATCTACTGTTGTTTTACTTTTCACCATCAGCGACACAACATTAATCCTTTTCTCTGTAGGATATGGCGGAAAATAACTATCTGCAGGTGTTCACTGAGCAGAATGATATTATTTTGGGAAAACGTGAATGTTGTGCTTTCGACACGTGTGCATAGTGGTCCGCTGAGAGTTCTGGATGTCAGGGCAGCACATATCATACCGGTAACACAATCCCTCCTGCATGTTCGAAACATGAGTGTCCAAGACATAAACATGGGGTTAGCTGGCTCAGGGAAATTCTGTTTTTAAGATCTGCCCATAATACAGTTAATGTTCCTGATGGCGTGCTGATTTAAGGCTGAGATCTAATCTGAGTTTGGCCTACTCTTGAGTTGTTCCAGATACAGTGAAGCGGAGTGTGTTTAATCGGCTGGTGTTGGGACTGAAAGCTCTCTGTAAGTCATGCTGCCCTGGGGGATATTGTGGTACTGACACAAACAACTGGATTGTCAAGTGAGTTATACTAGTTAATGGGAGCCAGATGGATTATGCTTGTCTCTCAGGCATGGGGACTATCCCCTTGCGCTCGCCACGAAGGTGTGCATGGTAACAATGTGCAGAATAAGCGATACCAGATCCTGATGGTGTCGTCACCATCTCAGCAAGATTTAATAGCTCAATTCTCTCCGGTCCATATTGCACTGGATGATTGATTCTGTAATACAAAGCGTGAAGGATCACTTGTGCCTGGTGCTCTCGGTAGAACAAATTACCCAAAATTTAAAGTCAAGGGGGTAAAGCTGGACCTGATCCAACTCCTTCTACTATCCTAACACACAAGTCACTCTACAACATGGAACCATGTTGATCCATCCCCAGGACTTTGCTCAGGTAGGAAGAGTAGGATCAGTTCAAGATTCCAAGTCCTGGACTTTTGGTTGATTTCCACCCTAGGAGTTGGATCAGTCCAGTCTTCTCTCCCTGGACATGTGATTCGAGTTGGATCAGATCTCACTCTTTCCTCTGGACTTTTGTTTAACTTTTCCCAGGTATGAGGAGTTGGATCAGATCCAGACTCCACCTCTTGGACTTTTGGTTCAGCTTCACCCAGGTATGAGCAGTTGGATAAAGTCCAGGTTCTTGAACGTTTGCATCTGCAGTAAAGGATACTCAACGCTTCCCTAGCTGCTCCTGTTGGGAAATTGCAATGGCATTCCAGCAGGTGGCAAACTCATCCTGTGGCATTCCAGCATTCTCAAGAGTCTTACATCTGTGTATACAGCCAAATGGGTTCAACTCATTCCATCCATTCCAAGGATTCCCATGTAGAAACCCACGCAGAATGATTTCTTGCTTTTCTTAAAGAAAAAGAAACAACTCTCTCATGGTACAGATTAAACCATTTAGGATGAAATTGCTTGGCAAATGGCATCCCACCACTGACAATCTTCCACTGTTTCACTACTGAGATATGCATCGTACCATCCCAGAATGTTTAGAAGCACTTTCCAGATGGCATCAATAACGGTGTTGTTTTACCTCCAGTAGACACCTGCACTTCTTTAAGGTTTGATTGATATGATTCAGAATGGGATATATTTTACAGCTTCTGGTGTTTCGTCCCTTTATTTGGTATCCCTTGGATTTCTACTGAAGTTGATATTCCTTAGACTCTCCTTTCAGACGAACAACTATGATATGCTTAACACATCACTGACCAAAAACATGTCTTTGGAATGTATCACTGTTTCTGAAGCCTGTCTTCAATCTCTCTTTTTTTTTTGGATTGTAGGAACTCAGAGAATGAAACACTCCTCTAACACTGATTTTTTGGGAAGAAACGTGGTGAAGACTAGGTTGTTGCAGATTGCTGACTGACTTGTAACCCAAAAAGATTTCTTATTATGATTCATACTAACAATCAACAAGAAAATCCCTTTAATATCTGACTAATTTGCAATTTCCTGATGAGTGAGAAGACATTATGCTGTAAGGAATAAAACAATTTTTGTGTTGCTCTGATATCGGAAAACAATCAAGTGGTGCGATGAAGTGGAGTTATGTTATCACCCCGGGGTTGAGTATTTTCCTCGATTTTCCTGAAGCGTTTTATTCCTCCTACACCACAGTAGTTTGCTGATATTTACGTGTTTTTTTTATTTATTAAAGAATGACATATCATAATTTTTTAATTACATTTGCTCTTTTAAAGTTAATAGCAAAATATGCAGTTTGCTGTGTTACGGAAAAAGCACTCCCTGTTGCAACGCTCTGACCCTGGAGACGCCTTCAATAAACGTTAAATAAATGTTTCCTCCCAGAAGGCTTCATCATATCAACAAATAATGTTAATTCTTAAACTGACATGCAAGTGATCCCCACTTATCATACACACACTTCACCTCGTTGTGAAATCTTTACAAGTCATACTGTGTCCTGATGATCTGAACAGATGTGTGGAAGCTGATATGCTCAGTATGTTCTGTATAATAATAAATGAAAGCAATCCAAATGAACAGTTTTACTCCCAAGCTGAAAAAAAGTGATTTGAGAAAACCTGAAAGTGATATGAGAGTTTTTCTGTTTTGCCTTTTTGAATATGCCGGTCTCAATTCCTCTTTTATTTCAAAATAACACCTTAATCTCAATTGAATCTGATATCTCACATTATCTTTCATCTTGTCCTGATGTTGCAACTCTACTGAAGATGTGACCTTGTTCTTTCAAACCAAAAACATTGTAGACACAGTGACATTGAGTGAGATGTTTATGTTGGTATGTTGGACAGGATTGTGTTCTCTTTCCCCTTTTTGTAAAAGATATTTTAAATAATCTCATTATTTTTCTTAATCCTCTAGATGCTTGTAGGTCTTATGTTATATATCTTTTCTTTTACATTTTTGCGTTCATATTATCAGGCTTTTTTTTTTTTTTGTAACTGAAAATGTCTGAATCCAGTTGAAGATAAGGCCTGATGTTAAACGTTAAGGGTCATGAACTCTCATTACCTCAAAAACTAACAGCTTTTGAGCCTCTTGAACAGAGTCGAATCTAGCCGAGCCTCAGCTCAGAAAAATGCTCAGAGCTCACTAGGTTTCTTCAAATATCAAAACAATGTCTGCTGAACTCGTGCAATTTGAAACCTTATAAGATGAACACAAAGAAGAGAGATCATTCAAAGAGATGAGCTCTCCCTGATGAAGTCATCACACCCAACACAACGTATAGAATCTCAGTTAAGTTTAATATGTACAGTAAATACACTATTTACATCACATAAATTATGTACAAGTCAAAAGACTTTGTCCCAAAAACACAGTTCAAAATTGTAGCCCTTTTCATGTCATGTTGAACATGGGGACAGTTTGTAATACAATTTAAAATACTTATAAAACATTAAAATAAAAAATAAAAAAAAGACCCTGATTTAAAGGTTAATATACAAATATACTGTCCAAAACATTCAGTTTTCACATGGCTTGAGTGGCAGTTTTAAAAAATAAAAACATTGTCTGAAAGCTTATTTCATTTTTTTTTACATATAAGATCATTTTATGGCGCTTGAGATGTATAGTCTAGATGCAATTTATTTAAAAATATAATAATAAAAGGCACGATCGTGACGTGAGAGGCACATCATGTTGCATGTTTCTACTGATTCCAGTTGCGTCAGAGTTGTGCAGGTCCAGCCTACTCATTCTTACAAGTGGTTCTGTGTCTTTTCTTTTTTTAATCTTTGTCAAATATAAAAAAAAAGTAGTACCAGCTACATCATGAGAGGAAAATGGTTGCATAACATTCAGCACAATGTCCAGTCTATAGATTAGAGTTTCTCAAGAAGCTTGGATTGAGAACCTCTGCTGTCTAAAGCAATAAAAGAAGAACATCTTAATCGTCACAGGATAGCACTGCGCTTTAGTCCATGCTCGGTTCCAGGTTCTACATGTGGCGCTTCATGTGCAGTGCGAGATGGTCAGACCTGGAGAAGGCACGCTCGCAGAGGTGACACTGGAAGGGTCGGTGACCAGTGTGCTTCCGGAAATGACGAGTCAGTTCATCAGAGCGGGCGAACTTCCAACCGCAACCTTCCCAACTGCAGTGATAAGGTTTCTCACCTGCCAAAGCACATCATACAACATTTAGATCTTCTCAGGATATTCCATCTTGCAATAGATTAAACATTTAATCTTGCAACAGTTAATATCTGCTAATTATTTTAGAAATCTTACCTGTGTGTGTCCTTTGGTGCGCCTTCAGATGTGAGCTCTTGGTGTAAGTCTTGCCACATCCGGCGTAAGTGCACGTATGAGTTGCTGTTCTCTTCCTTGGCCACGTGCGTCTCCCCCTCTTTGGTTTGGCGTCTAGCTCTAACGGGGACGAAGGAGGTGTAAGGAGAACCCTCTGCCCGCCGTTTGGCACTGCCATGGTGTCGAAGCGAGGTGGTGCACTTTGATACGGGAGCTGTATGTGTGTGGGGCCGTGGCATGCATAGCTCTGTGAATATGGCACCGAGTGGCACAGCTGGCTCTGAGCGTCTGTGTTAAGTGCGTTGATCTCGGCTGGGCTCAAAGGCGGCGTCATGCTCCCTGATCCCTGAGGCGAATGAGCAAGCAGAGGCTGTTCGTAAGCCCTCATGCAAGAACTGTCGCTCTCTCGCTTAATTTTAGGCACCATGCCCACTACAGGTCCGTAACCATCCATACACGGCTCCACTTTGATGTGCTCTGCGACATCCTGATTGGAGAACGCCGACCGGACCAGGAATCTTCCCTGGACAATGGTGTTGCTGTTGGGAGGAGGATGAGGAGGAGGTGGGCAGTATGTATCCACCTCTGGACGCAGGAGCTCGGCCATCAGGCTGACGCCGTAAGGTGGTGGAGAGGTGTTCAGCTCGGGCACTGAATACACCGAAGAAGGAGCTGATGTGTACACATTTCTGCACTCCTGCATCCTGTAGTCGTTTGCCACACTCATGCCTTGTGCCGAGAGGCTCTCTGACCCTGCCGTGTTGGCCAGAATAAATTCCAGGTCCAGGTATTTGTCAAGGTCTTCATCATCTCCTCTAACAAAGGCGCTCATGCCCTGAGACAGATCAGCTGAGCAGCTGGACAGCAAGGACTCATCCTTCCATCTCTGCAACAATAAAAGTAGGATTTAGCTTGCTTTTGCACTTGATCTGTTTCATCATTTGGAAGACATTTTATTTCCCCAGAAAATATTAGGAATTTATGCTTGATATTTTAACTTAATCTAGTCTTCAAGAGTTCAAAGCTATATATATATATATATATATATATATATATATATATATATATATATATATATATTATATATAAAAGAATAGAATAATGAAAAAATATCTTTAAACTAAGAGACTTTTGCAGGTTTTGTCCGAAGCATAATGTGCTAGAAATGATTTTCTAGATCCCCAAATCCCCTAAAAAAGATTTGCTGTACCTTAACACGTGAATGCCTTTAAACACATCTACCTGAGGCGCGTTCTTAAACATTTACGCACGGTTCTGTGCGTTTAAATTCATTCACGTGTTAGGGTTCGATACATCACAATTTTCCACGGATCTTAACCAACAAATACGAAATTGGATACTCACGTTTTCCCAGCATTTTTCCCTCTGCACGGAGAAAGTTGAAATGGATGGCAAAATGGTCCCGCTTAAGGCCATCTCCAGTCAATTCAGGAAAAGTATTCAAGAAAGAATTTCGTTCTCAAGGCTGCTCGAGCTTCAGGAGTGAGCAGCCGTGATCCGTGCACCAACACTGTGTACGTATATCTGCGTGTGTTAGTAAAGAAAACACTCCAGCTCGTGCTCTGTCTCTCTTTCTCCTTTATGTCTCTCTATGAAGCTGCTTTGCGCATAAATACCGACGCGAGAGCTCAGCGCCGACCAATTGCGCGAGGCGGAGGAAATAACGCAGCGCCCGGCCCTAATTTTAGCTCCAGTATATATACCCTAGGCGAACTTTTTAGTCAGAGCTCGGAGCTGCTCTAGGAGGTCTATCGTGGAAGTTTAACACGGTTTCAAAGTCACATGAATTCACTTCACACGCTTATATATATATATATATATATATATATATATATATATATATATATATATATATATTCTGTATGCGGACATGCAGTGGGTTTCTTTTGGTAATCGATGAATAAATGTGTTGTGAGTAATTAGTGACCACATACTGTGATCTTAGACTGTAAACCATATTATTAACATAACCACATATACTTTTTTTCTCAGGGATGCTTCAATACCATGACTGGTATTGTTTATCAGTTCTATTCCCTGCTCTTTGTGTTTCATTAAGTTTATTCCACACTAAAACATCAGTGCTCTGGATGTAATTCACCATTAGAACCAACTAATTGTAATGTAAACAATGTTCCTATAATACCTAAAAAAAAGGTGATAGAGCATATTTAATGTAAAACCCACCACAATGAGTTCATACGCTAAAAGCGAACAGTAGCTGGACGATGGAAATATCTGCAGTACAAAGCTAGTTGCGAGAACATAGCATAGCCTGCGTGTTCTTGACGATCAGCAACTTTTCACTGACAGCAATGAATTCTGAGAAAAAGAAGACTATGGCATGTAGCTTGTACTTACTTACAGCTGTATAGAAGCATTTGAACAGAATAAAACGAAACCGGTTCTCCTCAGCGGCAACCCTACTTTAGCCAAGCTAATTGACGGCACTTAATTAATGTGTGTTGGATTTAACATGAACTCCCTAGCCAAAGTGCATGAACATACTTGTGAATATTTTAATGGCTACCACTTAAACTGCTGAAACAAACAGCTCAGTAACATCTGTGACGCAGCTGATTTATTAATAGAATGTAGGTTGCTCATTTTGGTTTCAGTACTGAAATAGATAAGTACTAAAAATCCCTACTTCTCCTCGATCTGTCCAAGTCCACACCTTCAACTTTTTGTCATGTTCCTCAAACCATTCTGGATGAGTTGTAGTGTGGCAGGGTGCATTATCCTGCTGGACGAGGTGGATGTCATTATGGAACACTGAAGCCATGAAAAAATATATTTAGTCTGCAACCATGTTTAGGTAGGTGGTACATGGAAAAACACATACACATGAATGCCAGGACTCAAGGTTTATCATCAGAACACTCCCCAGATCATTACATTACATTTCGCCATCTTGTCTTCTACCCAGAGCGCATCCTAGTGCCATTCCGTCCCCAGGTAAGCGACACAAACACACACCACGATGTCCATCTGATGTAAAAGGGGTCAGCATGGGCACTCTGACCAGTCTACAGGTACACAGACCCATCCTTACTTGTTGTTTTGGAGAGGTTCAGACCCAGTCATAGCTGTCAAAGTCTCTCTGATCTGTACACTTCCAACACATCAACTTCAAGAACTGACAGGTGCCAATAAGATAATCAATATTGTTCACGTCACCTGTCAGTGGTTTTAATGCTGTGGCTGATTGTTATATATGTAAGTGTGTGTATATTTATGTACACACACACACACACACACTGTATATAAAGTCTGGATTCTGACTGATCAGACAATGTTTCTTCCTTTTTCCTTTAGGAAGCATTAACAAAAGTGCAGGTGTTTATATAAATGTACTCATTCTTATACAATATCATTTCTGTATTAAAATCTCATTCACATGGACATGTACGGTGGACACAAAATATAATTAACAGATATTTATAGAAAAACATGTATTTCTAATTCAAAAAGAAATGAAAAAAATCTTTATTTCTGACATTTATTCAGTCTTGATGTAAGGAGTCTCCAGTGTTAGAGCTTCATAACTGTAAGAAGTAAAGCTGTAACTTTAAGTAACTTTAAGTTAGGTATAACGAAGTCGTTTACGACATCAATAAGTTGTTGCTCAGTAACATGACAAACTTCAGGAGAGGGGAAAAGTGCTGGTAACTGTTTATAGCTGCTATAACGTGACAGAAAACACTAATAACATTTTTCAAAGACATTAAATGTAACTATAAATGGACAAAAAGTATGACACAGCGTTCATGACAGAAGTTTCAAGTTGTGCATTTTGTTCCATATTCCTTACACACACACACACACACACACACACACACACTTATGTGTTCAAAGAGTTGAAATGCTTACAGAAACCATAAAGGTTTCTTTAAATATTACTTAACAAAGGAACTTTACTAACACTTTCATTTTTCCAGTATTTAAAAATAACCTACTTTTTGAGTGACACACTGACTGTAAACTAATCCAAACTTTAACGTTTTTATATAAATATTCAACCACAAGACTTCATGAATCATAAAAAAAATCCAGCTCACTTTGTCACTTTTTCCCTGCGAATATTACAAAAAGCAACTCTGAGGCCACGCCCCCTTTCTGCACAAACTAGTTAGACAAGCACGGAAAGCAGAAGACTGCCAGTTTATACCTGCTTTAGCACACACAAAATGTAAACGTTAACTGACTACTGAAGAGGTAGCTGTGAAAAATAGTGTGTAAAATAAAATAAATACGCTTAATATCTGCTGTTACGGCGATAATTCCTACCATTCTTTGTCGGAAATCTTTTACCTCAGAGTTCGCAACTGCCGTTGGTCATGCAGTGGCCTGAACCACTTAGTTTACGTTTAAGTGTCTCATAAAAGTCAATCAAATTTTGAAACAGACAATCACAACCGCCAGCCAATAAAATATTATTAGTTTAAAATATTTATGTACTGCCATACTTCCAACATTTGCTTCTCGACACAGTGTAATACTTGTTCTCATGGAAATGGACCAAATATTTTCCTGCACCCCCGTTGTTATCATCAGTTAGTCTCTCCCTCGGATTGCGATTTATATAAAGATCGTAAACAGAGATGATTAGGAAAAGCAATGTCGCCATTAATGTGTTTTAATAGGTCTGTATTTCAATTAGTGTTAAGAGACAATAAAACATGTAGAGTTCTGTACAGTTAATCTAGTTGGTTAACAGACGTTGATTAGTCATCTCGTCACTTTCTCCAGGCTTTTTATTCTCACTAAGAGAGAGAGAGAGAGTTCCTTGTTTTGTTTATTTTGTTTCCACTTCATCAGACTCTGTCGGTTGCCGTTAAGTGATTTTTCTCTCTCTCGTATAGTCTGTCAGCCGCCAGGCGCCAAGTTTATCAGCATCTTATTCACGTCTAGCTCTTTGTAAAGCGAAGTTATTTGAAAGTTACAAGTCTATTCAGGTGCAAAAAGTCCCAGAGCGATGAGGGGGCCAAGCACTCACTAACATCAGGGTCTTCTCTCTACAGATCATCTTATATCTAGCCAACGGAATTCTCAGTGTTAAATCACCTAATTACCACATGTAGTGTTGCTATAGTGTTATAGTTGTTTTTATAGTGCTGAAGTAAGCTGGGTAGCATCTGCTGCACTGGAAAAAAATTTTAGAGCGAGTGATTAACACTTATAGAACTAATCAACTGTCATGGAGTTGAATTAATAGGCACTAGATGATGGAACTGAAACCTGCTGAATGAGTATTATTTAATAGCATCAAAAAACCTGAATTCGTAAAGTGTTAAATAATCATGTGAATTATTAAATGGGATTTAAGCGGAATTTATTCACGGTTGATCCAGATCCTATCTTGGGAACACCGGGAGCTTGGAGCTTGGGATACACCTTTGATGGGATAATAGTCCATTGCAGGGTATTAGTAGACCTCATGTCAGCTTTAACCAGTCTGGTCATTCTCCTCAGATCTCTCTCCTCGACAAGGTGTTTCAGCCTGTTGACTCAGAAGTATCAACATCCATGCCACATTGAAAGTAAATGAGATCACACATTTTTCCCCATTTTGACATTTGATGTGAACATAAATTAGACCTGTACCCGCTTGATTGGCTGATTAGATAACTGCATAAATGAGCAGGTGTTCGGGTGTTTATAATAAAGTGACCAGTAATCTTAGAATTCCTGGTGAAATACGGTAAAATACGACACTCAGTCTGTAAAAATGCCTAACGTGACGTGACTCTGGAAACAATTATATTACGTCATCTCATGTAAAGCTAATTAAGTCTGAATAGGGCTTACATACTGTGACTGTAACATACTGTCCATGTCGAGGTTTATACAGGAGTAGTTAGGTTTGCTATTGCTAGGCTTTGTATGCTAATGCTCAAACTGAGAAAGTGTATGAACTCATAAATGCCTATAAATGCAGTTTCACTTCCTGACTAGACTGAAAATAGGAGCTATTTTGTTCTCCATGTGAAGCACTACATTCAGCACCGAAAAGTTTATTTGGAAAAGGACATTTCTTGTCTTTGGGTTTTCCAGTGTATCACATATTTCATGGGTTAACTCAAACCCCTGGGAAACACCTGCTCTTTCTTCATAGTGGGGTACCTCAGCCTCGCAATCGCTCTCAGTCTGCTTCGAGGTGCACGGGCAAAGAGGAAACCGAGAGTCCTGCCAGAAAGTACGCGAGTGAGAGTTTGAGCCGGAATGGGACCTCGAGCAAGGCTTATATAGCCTCTATTTTTAACCCACTCCCCCTCGCCTATCACAGGCCTTCCTCTCGGAGGCGCTCAGGAAGCAAGCCTGGCTCTGTTTCCTGCTCACATACGGACCCATTGAAACCCAATCAGGCTTGGATACAGTAGAGATGACCAGGCTCTGAGTCAAACCAGAGGAAAGGAATATAAAAATGTGTAGCATATTTGGGCAAATACATTCAAGAGGAACTACTGCTCAGTCAAGATAATGATTAGTGATTAGTAATAAGGGACAATATATGTATGATGTCACCACAAACCACAAACGAGGGCCTTGAAATATCCCTCAAAGCCGTTTATTGTGAAGTAAAATTTCTGTTCACACTACAGGCAAATGTGGCTCAAATCAGATTTTTCCAATTACATTTGGTTCCACTTTGGCTCTTTTCAGGCAAATCTAATTTATTTCTAAAATTATTTGGCATTGTGTCCAGATCACCAGATCTGATTTGTTCATTCAGACTATAGTCTTCTTTCTTTTCATATCCACATCAGGTTTTATAGTGACTACTCCACTGGGTACAGGATCAGAAAAACAGTTCTGTAAAGGTCCTGTGTTATTTAGGTGGGAGATATGAATGAAACACTCAGCACTGTGCTGTTTAGGAAAATAGTAAATGACAGGGTGGTGTGATGTAGTCATGGTTACCACCTCAGAGTTGACTAATTTCCTATAACAAAACGTCCCAAAGTTTTATTTCTCAGATACCACAGTAATTTGGCATTAAAAAGTGACCCGTCATACTTTTATAGTCACATTTAATGTTATTTATCATCCATGTGGAACATCCTGTTCTTACTTACATTATAGCATCATTGCGATAAACAGTCATTTCGTTACTAGCCTCTCCTTTTTCTCGTGTAGTCTCCTGAAGACTCCGAATCTAAAAATACAGCGTATGTTACAAGAAACCACAAAGCTTAAACTGAAGATGCTGAAAAACTTCATCAACATGTTCGGAATAATCAGCAGCAAGAATTGAACAGCATTATCATCTCTTCGCAATGCACAATAAATATCACAATCTGTCAAACGATTGATACAAAAATAGTTTTTAATCATTTTAGCCGATGACGAAGGCCGATAATGGTGATACATGAAAAGCGTATCACAATTTCACCATATCGATATCATATTGTTAATCTGTGAGTTTTACCTATGTTTAAGCGTTCCTTCAGAGGAACAACCAAAGAAGCATTAAGGGTTCTAAGTGCAGAGTGTACAGGCGTAGGTGTAGAGGCGATCCACCAACGTGGAGATTTCACAGTGGATTATGTTTTACATGCCGGTGTTGGTTGTAAATTTCAGACGTGAATAAGTCAAGCACACTGCATGCCGTAAAAAATCCCACTCGAGTGGTCAAACTGATTATTCAATAAAGTCAGATTTCATTTGTTTTTCAGCTCACACCGCATAAAACCAGATTTTTATTTTAGAAAATAATTTTAATCAGAATAAAAAATGGTGTGAGCTGACTGTTTAAACACAGCTGGAGTCTTTATCCAAGTCTCAGTCATCGGTACAAAACTAATTACACTGGCAAGACACCTTTTCTGTTGATTTTCCTGTAGAGTGAGCATATGGAGTTAATTGGCTTAGTGAGACACTGGGGAGATAGATTTATTATCTGTTTACACTTGACACAATGCAGATCTTTTTCTTTTCTTTTTTTTTTTGAGGACACACACCATAATGCTGGCTGCAAGACATATAAGTTCAAAGAAGAATGCAAAGCATAACACTAGAGGATTTATGACTTGAAATGGTCTTGCTATGATATCCTAGTCTAAAAAAATCTCATAGTTTCACATTAACTGTGTTTAAATCAATGTCCACGGCAAAAATGGTTCACACAGTCTTTGTACAAAAACTCTATGTGAATATATAAAACAAATTCAAAAGGAAACAAAAAGATCATAGTTGTTCTTTCTTTTTTTTTTCATAGAAGGTTATTTTTGAGCACAACATTTCCCCATGCCTTGCACTATCAGTATTTATTTAAGATGGCATGCTGAGCCAGAAAAAAAAGTATCATGAAAGTGTTCAGTGCTGCTTAGCCATAATGAGAACATTGTTTGGATTAGTTGTGATCAGCAGTGAAGTGATCTTCTGTGTGTCTGATAGCCATCATGCATAATAAAGTTTGGAACTTTCTTGGACTGACAGCGGAGGTAGCGTGTTTACAACAGTAGCTGATTAAATAGACACAAAGCGTTTCAGGACAGCTGTGTCCCTGAGCTGAGAAACAGAGGTGTTTAAGTGTGATTTAAAGTCTGGGGGGAACAAGGTTGTAGCCACAGCCAGACACAAAAGTGATAAGAACCAGTAGTGTAGGGAACTTGATCAGTAAGTCATTGGTGGGGTAACTGCAACACAGTAACAACCCAACATATGACTGACAGCTAGCATAAGAGAAAGAACCAGTGTCACACCATTTACTAGTCCTCATCTCCTGTAAGTTCAAAGCAGTACAGACTAGTAAGTGGCCACTCTGAAGGCAGTAGATTGGGAAATTGTGCCTGGCTTGAAATGTTTTGGAGTTGAACCTGGCCGGGTTTCTGTAATTTCAACATTTCTCCACTTTCTTCTCTGTTATAGGTCTTAAAAACCGCAGGAATTGCCTGTGGGCTTCTGCCAAGAACCGGTTTCTTATTTATGCAGGAGTGGGAATTACACAGCATATGTGTGTGTGTGTGAGAGAGAAACACAGAAAGACCTGTTACAATGCAGAGTTGAGTCTCTAAAGCCTGTGCAGGCCACAGGAGTTTTTCTAAACCCCGTGTGCCCACTCACTCTCCGTGCTGCCTTAAACTGTGCCAGCTGCATAAATACGTCAGAACACACACACACACACACACACACACACACACTCATAAAGGGCTTCTTTTCTGTTCCCGCTTTGAACTCCCAGGACATGTAAAGTCTTGTACACTCCTAAAAATACACCTCGAATGGATCGACGATTGAGCAAACCACAAATAGAGCGGACGTTCCATTGCTGAAGGGTGAAGGAACGTGAAATGAAGGCACGTTTGATTTGCAATTACAGGATCTTCAGTAGTTAAAAAATTCACTGGGAAAGAATTCAGAACCAGAGCAGTAGAAGAAGTCAGGCAAATGAGATGTTTAAGGTTTAGCAGAGTAAGCCAGAATCTAGATGACTAAAAATATTTGGGGCACCTAAGAGGCACAGCAGAAAATGTACAGCCTATTTTTTTCATATCACAACTTTGAATCGTGACGATACCACAGCCATCCGTTGTCAGGAGCTAAGCCAAAAAAACTGGTGCAATCAGGGTATGAGGAGTATGTTCTGTGTCCTCTGTCGATTAGACACTACCCAGTCATGGAAGTATGTGAGCTCATGACAAATTTCATCATGAAATCTTATGTGCTTCATGTTGATCTTAGGCCCTTCCTTACAAGGAACCTACATCTCTATCAATCATACAATCTTACCAGTCAGAAATGATCAAATGTGGTCAAAAATGATGTACCTGATATGAAAAGCGAGAAAAGCCGTTGCCAGGGAACTACATTATAGAGTCTAAGTGAGGAAACTGATGACTCAACCTAGCAGTTCAGCTAGCTAGAACATTACGAAGAGGTTTGTATGGAGCAGTAAAATATTTCTGAAAGGATGGATTCCTCCATGTTAATGAACACTGATGTCTGATTTTGTGAAATGTAGTTTTCTTGCTTTTATAAATGTTTCCATAAACGTTTTGTAACATTTCAAAGTTATCTTGCTGGAATGTACTCATAAACCATAAGTTCATAAACATAAATGTTCAACTAACCCAAACTGTTCAGGTAAAAATATGTTTATTGTTTACTTGCTGTAATGTGGTTCTATTTAAAAAAAACGGAAACAAAAAAATAATAATTTACAGCCTTCACGTTAGTTTAAATCTTTTTTTTTTTTTTTTTTTGGAAAGCAAGCCGTATAATTAAAGAATGAGTTGCAGCTTTAGCTTGTCTTATGAATTTTGCAGTTTTAACTGAGTGCAAATTCAAAGCAAGCAGGCATTCCTCACAGACCTCATCCTGTGAATGGTTTCAGTGTGTTTTCCGTTTTGCTACAGCAGAAAAAGTGGGGAAACCCATTTTAGCCTCAAGTGTAATCATTTTACTATCAATGAAATTTGTTTGTACTCTTTATGATCATTTATAGTTTCCATGGTTTTTAATATTAAACAGTGAGCTATGATACTATTGCGATGTTCACTGTGGTACTTTATATTGTTCTAGGTGTATACGCTTCATGACATGACTATAGAAGACTACTACTCTACGTTTCTAGTTGGTCGAAAGGCATGGTTTAATAAGGAAGTAGGAACCATAGATTTGTATTTTTTCCACTTGTGCTGGTCAGGATTTGCTAAATAAAATCATACTGACTCAACTGTGTAACTGAGTAGGTCTTGCTCATTTATAATGTAATTTTCGTTCCAGGATCCAAGAAAAAAAAAAAAGGAAGAAACCTCCAGCTCTCTGTGGCATTTGTGTCTTTATACTACACCATTTCTCAATCTGATTCTAGTTAACTCATTTTCTGCAACTGCATAGTAGTCTGGAAGGCAAGATTTCTATTTCTACGCTCAAACAAATGCATTACGGTTTCTATAGTACCAGCTTCTTCACCAGGAATTGTAGGCCAGATGTGCCAAATCATTTAAAAACAGTTTCAAATAAAAAACAACAACAACATCAACTTATTCACATTTTCCTGACAGAAGTTTCCAACCCGGCACTTCTTTGTAACAGGACAAGCTACATTTTTTTTGGCTTATTAACATAGAGAGAGAAAAAATAGTGCTTCTTGAGGGATTGACTTTTTGAAGCTGCTAGAACGTGTAAGAACGGAAGCTATCTAGTTTTATATATCTTCCACAACATTAAATGTAACTAAACCAGATAAAATGTATGAGGTGGAAACAGTAACTCAGCTTCATCCCACCACCCCGGTGTTGATTATTTTCCTCTCCCAGCACATTCACTCAGCTTTGTTTACTGAGATGCTTGTCTCGTGTTAGTAGTAAAACTGATTTTTTTTTTTGTACTAAACATTATTTAATGAATGATATCTTTCACTCTGTGTGTTCAAACATGCTTTACTGATAAATATCACTTCCTATTTGTGGTAGAATTTTGGGCTATGAAACTTTCACTGGTTTAACCTTTATTAACCAATGCTAACTTCGCAGTGCGGAAAAAAAACAGTATATTCTGAAAGGTTCACACTTTTTTCTATCTAAAATGCTTGTATGTAGGCTGATCTGGTTGTAGCATTTTAGAGCAGGTTGAGGTGTGTAGGGTTGTGTGTAGACTGATCAGGGTTGTTGTAGCCGGTTGTAGTGTGATGACATGTAGGGTTGTTTTAGTGTGATCGGGTTGTAGCTGGTTGTAGCATGATGAATTGTAGGGTTGTATTAGTCTGATCAGGTTGTAGCTGGTTGTGTGATGACATGTAGGGTTGTCTTAGTGTGATCAGGTTGTAGCTGGTTGTGTGATGACGTGTAGGGTTGTATTAGTGTGATCAGGTTGTAGCTGGTTGTAGCATGATGAATTGTAGGGTTGTATTAGTCTGATCAGGTTGTAGCTGGTTGTGTGATGACGTGTAGGGTTGTCTTAGTGTGATCAGGTTGTAGCTGGTTGTAGCGTGTTAACATGTAGAGTTGTCTTAGTGTGATCAGGTTGTAGCTGGTTGTAGCCTGTTGACGTGTAGGGTTGTATTAGTCTGATCGGGTTGTAGCTGGTTGTAGCGTGATGACGTGTAGGGTTGTATTAGTGTGATCAGGTTGAAGCTGGTCGTAGCATGATGATGTGTTTGGTTGTCTTAGTCTGATCGGGTTGTAGCCGGTTGAATGTGTGACAGTTGAATGAATTTTGCCAAGGTGGAGCGTAGCTAAGAGCACTCGTTAACTAAAGCTGTGTTTTTCATTTTGAGTGTGCTGCCTGAGATATGAGTTTTGTGGCTTTGTTGCTCAAAGGTTTATCAGATCGCTATATGTGTGTGTGTGTGTGTGTGTGTATGTGTGTAGCATGCATATGTAGACTGTCAGCTACAGGATGGGCTGTTAAACCGCAAGTTTCAGTGCAGCTTTTCTCCTCATGCCTACAGGTTTTGCTCAGCTGATGATAACAATGATCAGCAGAGCAACACAAAGAAGAAAAGTTTGTTTGAAAAGTTTCTTTTAAAAAAAAAAAAAAAAATCTTTAAGCCTGTCAGTACATTGATTGCACTAAATATGTGCAGTTACCGAGCAAATGGAAGGCAGTGATTGAAAAGCGCCACTCGGTCTGGCTTCGATTGAGCCAGGTGACAGAGTAGTGAGTGATGGTGTTGACTCATTGAAGAATTTTAGCACACTGTATAGTCTGCGAGTGGAATAAACACATTTTAAATGGCAAAACTCAACAAACAGTAGTCCTGTGGTTTGGGATTTGGATAGCATGATGTTGTTTTCTGCACTCAACTTTGTCTCTGCTTGTTTAGAACAGATGAAATGTCTCGAAGCTTTTCCAGCGCCACAGATAACCACCAGCATGGCTATCTAAACCAACATCTGCATACCCATTAAAGGTTTCTGCTGGTTTGGTAAAGGATTTTTCCTCCAGTATGGTCGGATACTACAATTTAAATGCTCCTAATACTGATCACTGTCTGATTTTTGTCAGGTTTGGTCGTCATTTAATAGGATTCAGAAGAGTTTAACATAAATTAGGTGATTGCTGATGGCAATACCTCAGAAAAGCACGAAAGCACGAATGATCAGGATGACGGGTTAAAGTTATTATTTTAATTATTAATTGAATTAATCAGTTGAAATGCATTTAATTCAAGCTTCAATATCTCAGAACTCACCCCAAATAAATGTGTAATACTCAAAAACTGTTTTCTCCCTTTAAGTCTCCCCATCCTTGCTCTCTCATAGATGCTATAAACTGTAAACTTTACTGGTTATACTGAACCTCATTGCAACACACCCTTTATTCCTCACAAGGTTTTTTCCTCATGTCATCTCAGGGAATTTTCCCTCTCTGCTGTCGTCTTTGGGATTCTCAATAGAGATCTAAATCTACATCCAGATGTCTGTAAAGCTGCTCTGTGATGACGTCTATAGTACAAATGAAATGGAATTGATTTGAAAATAATGTCAACTTGGACCTCATTTACTCAGTTGCTTGAGATTTGGGAAGATGTTTGAAAAATACATCTGCATTGAGTGCGTGGAAATGTTTTGCAGTATTTAAGAGATGTATGGATCCAAAAAAGAGGCTCCCCCCAGATCTAGATAAGACTGGTCAATAGCCACTATAGTGTAACAGTTCACAATTAATATCCTGGATCTGTAACCTGATTTTCAAGAGAATTTCAAGTGTGTGTTTGAATTAGTTAAAATGGAAGTCATATGAAAAGTTGCAAAAGTTAATATTAACCTTGTTATCTTTTCATAAAAATTTGGCCATGCAGACTGGTGCAGCTTTGCAATACTGAGGCCAAGTCATAACCAAGAGCACATTAGATACTGGTGGGAAAATGTTTAATGGAAACCAGTTCCCATTAGGAAGTGAAATGACATTTTTCATTGTTTTGTTTTTCAGCGAGAGTCTGCTTTGTAATAATCTCTAAATTTGACTCGTCTGGTAATAACATTACTCTCAGGGAGGGAATCTCTCGGTTAAAGAAAGAGAGACTCTCACTGGGTGTTCCACGTGGCTTTAAAACCACAGCTGAAGGCTCCAACCATTTTATTAGTTGAGCAATTATACACACACACAAAAAGATGGAGGGGGGTCGGTAGACATGTCACCAAAACTGAGGGACCTCAATTCCTCTTTGTCACTTATTAGTGTGCGGATCAACAGTTCACTTTAATGGCCTCAAACCACTGCTGTGGCTTCAGCGCTTTGATTGAGGACCTGCTCCATGCCACTAGATCAAGGCTCAGATCTGTGATTAGGGGGTAATTTAGCATCTGGAAGACTGCAGAACAGAAGGCATGTTCTTCGAGTGGCACTGAGTCAAAGACAAAGTAGTCATTTCTCTCATGGCGTTGGGAAATTACTGCTGCGGAAAAGAGACCTGAATGAGCGTGAGGCCAGAGTCTGTATGTGTGCAGTTATATTCCTGAGATGCTGTTATAGGTTGTGATGAAATTCTTGTTTCCACCCCAAGTTCATTCCAACACAACATCAATTTACAGCAGTTTTACAGCAACTTCTATTGTAATCAAATTGCAGAAATGTTTTTTTTTTAGAACCATTACAGAATGTTCAGATAACATTTTCTGTCAGATAGATTGGTTATTTCTTCACATCCCAAGTGTTTTATTCCTATTATACCACAAGACTGCAGGAATGTTTTGCAGGAGCATTCAGATAACTTTCTCTGCTGGTACAGACGTAGCTTTAACATCAGGCCATCCTGCTTGGTGTTACAGAATTACTTATGTATGTACAGTATGTAAATTATTAATAGCAATATTCTTTTTATACAGGACAGGAGAGTTCGGCATGGTTACGAGCGTGGTGTGCTCTGCACATTTCCTCTAACCACAGTGCACTGAGTAAGGACGACAAGATCAACATTATACATCTCAGCTAATGTGACATGCTAAAATCCCCGTTCTTTCTGCCCAAGCTGTTGGCCTCAGAGCTTTGGCTCTAAACGGCGCTGGATTGGTTCCCCACAGCTGGTTCTTCGTTTCTGATCTAACATGTTTAAAATGTTTGGCTCGACAGCACAGTATTTACGAGCGATCCACAGAGGAGCTCTGACATCACCGACAGGCCCGATGGCTTTTATGCCTTTCTTGATGATGTCAGCAACCTAAACGCTGGTGTGTTGCCCCACAAGCATGGTTTTGTTTTTCTCTTAAAAAAATTACCTCCTAGCAACAGCATGCGTAAAAAAAAAAAAAAAAAACCTGGGGCCTGTGAACCCCTGTGTGCACGAAAGCGAGAGTCGTTTTACTCGTTGGAAGGACCCTTTTTAATGGTAAGGATTATTTCTAGATAAATGTGAGCAAATGAATTCACTGCAAAGTCTCTTATCTGACATTAAAATGCAAACAATGTTCATGGCATGCACCCAGAAGGAACAGATCCTATCAACACCAGCTGTGTGTTTCTCAGTTTATACTCCTCTGTAAATTTCTGCTGTTCTGCAGTGTGCATGTGACCCTCGCTCTCATGTAAACCTCATATGAATTCTGGCCAAACGCTACGGGTCTTAAAGGTGTCCTTAAGATAAATTCCACCTGGAGGCTGCTGAAACTATTACGTCTAATATGTCTTACTTTATTAAATTCGGGTGGAGTTCCTCTATAAGCTCGGTCAACGCAAACCGTGAGATTTATGATGTCTATAAGACACCATCATCAGTGACAGAAATCCCTTTTAGAACATGTGGACTAGAGAGATGCTTCACCACAGCTGGCAAATTCACGTCACATTACAAATGTGTGTTAAACGTATAAATAAGCATGAATAAGCATGTATAAGCATGTATAAGCATGAATAAGCATGTATAAGCATGTATAAGCATGAATAAGCATGTATAAGCATGTATAAGCATGAATAAGCATGTATAAGCATGTATAAGCATGAATAAGCATGTATAAGCATGTATAAGCATGAATAAGCATGTATACCCTGTGCATATACAAGTGGGATATCTAATAGTAATGAAGCACTAAGATTTGAGCTCATTTCTGTTAAACTTGAGTTGTAAGCATGATAGAGCGCACTAGTACTGAATTATTCTTCTGTTTTTTTCTTTTTTCTTCTTCTTCTTCTTCTTTTTTTAAACGGCCGGTGGCTGAAGTGTGAAAGTTCTTCTCCACCAATGATAAGCATCAGCGCTGGTTTGTTTTCTTTTAAAATGTGGGGAGTGAAAACAGGTGTGCGTATTTTCCTTTTTGAATCAAAAAACCACTTCCTTTTTCACTCTTGCGATGAGTACTTGTAGTCAGTTTTGTCTTGTATTTGAAGTCAGTCTTCTGCTTCCTTGCCAGAGCACAGTGTTCTGCATGCACCTCCAAAAATGACACTGATCAGCTAGAACTGCACTGTGCTGAATGAATGCAGATTTCACACTTTGTGTGTGTCTGTGTTTCTGTCTGTGTGTGTGTGTGATTTCCATTCTCTCAGCACTGTTGAATTCTTCATTCTGATTAGTCAGATGTTTATGATTAATAACAGCAACTCTACCATGTTTATATTAACGCACTCTTTCCAATACTATATGATCTATAGTTTCTCTAGTAACAGCTCCTCCACAGAGACTTCTGCTCCACATCGACATACTTAAACAAATTTCGATTTATTCATATGGTGAGGTTTCTGTAAGAAGATGCCAGCACTTTGCAACAGTCAGAGGGAAAACTGTAACATTTTTGCAGTTCGCAGACACAGGAAAGACTTTTGTTAAACTCCATTGTAACTGCGCTAGCAATAACAAAGTCAATGGAATGACCTTTACTGTAGTAGCTTGGTGTCTTGGCTTGTCCAGCATTTTTTTTCTCCTGTGGATAAATGTTAGCAGCTACAGCATATATACACTAAATGGCTAAATGTTTGTGTACACCTGATGCACACACCCATATATGGTTCTTCCCCAAACTTTTGCCACAAAGTTGGAAGAACACAACTGTAGAGCCTGTATGTGGGGATGTGGTAGCTCAGTGTCCCAGGTCCACCAAGCCCTTGAGCAAGGCCCTTAACCCTCAACTGCTCAGTTGTATGAAACATGGAAGTTGCACTGGCTAAGGGTGTCTGCCAAATGCTGTATCTTTACAGTTTCCCTTCATTAGAGCGAGGCCCGACACTCTAGTGGAAAGCCTTTCCAGAAGAATGAAGGATATGATATCAGCACAGGGGGAGGGGGATGAGGAAACTAAATGGAGCATTCTTTTTAAAAAGCACATACAGGTGTGATGGTCAGGTGTTCAACTTTTGGTCATATAGTGTAACCTCTAAAGTTAACAAGTTAACAATAAACACTGAACTAAGTTATATAAATAACTATAACTAAACTAGTTATTTGATTGACATGTTACATTCCCGGGTTTTTGTTTGCATTTCTTAGGAGATTGCAAACTGCATCAGCTATATACTCTCTACTGCTTCCTTCTGAGCTTCATTTTTCTTCTTAATGTCTCTATACACATTGAAAGAGAGAGGATAAGATGAAACCTTCATAGGTTTGCCTTCTAGAAATGGGAACTAATTGCAGGTAGGAACTATAGTTGCAAGTGAGAAGCTTAAGAAATCCTGGTCCATTGGATTGGTCCAAAAAATCATTCGAGCCAATCATTTGGATCTGCATATTGCAGTCACTGAGAAATTGCAGCTCTGTGTCACAAATGTAAATGTTGTAAATGTAGGGTTACTTCTTACAGGAATGATCTATCCTCAAGCATCGACATATTAAATGTGTTTCAGGGTGGACATTTCCTGCGTGACCTACAAAACAATGCAGCAGTAAAGCGGTGCGCTTGTTCAGCGTGTGTTTAGAGCAGAGATGGCTCGCTGTGTCAGCGATGCTTGTTATGCAGAGCAGCTGCAGATGTTGTGCAACGAGAGACTTCCACGCCATGGTACTGCCTCTCCCTGCTCTGGCCACAAGCTCACTTTCCTTCCAGCACTCCTCATGCACATGATAATGTCTGCTTTTCTGTTTTTCACTTCTGTAATGACTGAGATAAGGTCAGGTTGGCTTTGTGCCGCATTTTTCTGAGGGAATGGTGTCTCAAGCCAGTGAGGAGAGGGATTTAAGGATATTGCATGCTGCATTTCTTTGGTCACAGCGTCCCCAATAAAATGAGTACAGTGCGACTTGGAGGGAGCCAAACTAGGAACGATTTATGGCTGCTGTCAGGGGTTTGATGTAATGGCTTGTTTTGCACAGCAACAAATCACTCGTGATCATTATTTTTTAAAGCAGATCCTGCGTTTCTCTGAGCCGTTGTTTTTGCTGGGAGACAAGCCTAACTCTCCTGGCTTTCCTTTTCTGGGGAAGACTGAGGAGGTTGAAGGGGTTTGTGTGTTTATGTGTGTGTGTGTGTGTGGGGGGGGGGGGGGTCACTCCATCCTTTACTGTCAGAAGCCTGCCAACTCCTGTTGGCTCCACATCTGCTGTGCATTAGGTCCCAAGTGTTCGAGATGATGAAACCCAATCCCAGCTTGGGGAGAAGTGATTCAGGCCTCTCGATTGAGCGTGCTCGGCTCCGGGGCCTCGGCTCCTCGACAGCTGTGTGGGTTTCCCCCTCTGTTGCCATGGTTTCTCTCCAAACAAGTAAAGCAGGCGACTCGTGAAAACATTCGCCACTCTGACTCCAAGCTTTTTCCATTTGCTTTTTTTCACTGTGTTACGTCAGAGAGCTCTGAAGTCAGCTTTACATTCCTGTTGGGTAATTTCAGTTTTCTTCTGGTCAAGATCTGGAGATTATGTGCCTTTCCAAGGCATTTTGTTTTTTTTTTTGTTCGGATTGAAGATAAACTGCAGATTGTTTAAAATGAGACTTTCTTATTGGAAAATGCACAAGTAAATATTGTTCACTATTAGTCACAGCAGCATCATTCTGTGTGCTGCATGAGAATTACCAGACTAGTTTCCAGACTAGAAGATGCCATTTTGCCTTGTAAACAGTATAGTAAATGTTTTTATAATGCTCAACATAAAGCAACTGATACACATCAGATACAGCTTCAAGAAAAAGCATATCTGAAAGTCTGGATCTTTTATCTGTCGTTAATTAGTTCTTGGATGGTCAGACTAACTTACCCCGCACAGTTGCTGACTATTTTCTGATAACAGCACACCCCCAAGTGTATTATTCCTTACATAATCCGGCAAGATTCAACCAATCGAAGGATACAACCATATTTTCTGGATTATATAATGTTTTTTCCTTCTATCAGCTGCTGTGACTTTTAAAAAACACATGTTACAAAACAATCATGGTGACACTAGACCATCAGTGTTGGAGAAAGCAGAGGAATAGCAGGAGGAAACTGCATCAAATTTTGAAAGTTTTCTGAGTTTTATTTATTTGAGCCTATATGGTTATGAATGTGGTGACATGGATACAGATACAGACATGGATATATATTTATATATATATATATAAAGGTAGTGAAAGAGTGAGTGTTCATAGCTGCTACAATGTAAGTGGACCAAGTTGACTTGTGGATGTTTCATGCCATTGCATATAACTATAAATGCATGAAACATACTGTTAATAATCTTGGCGAAAAAGAGGAAAGCGACACCACACTGTTGTTAGCAAATAATCCACTTTAGGTTGATAAAACAGTAACTATGCTTCATTACTCTGTTCAATTTTTTTATTATTTTTATATAATAGCTTGCTGTCAAGTGTTTCATTCCTTGCACAAACCATCAGAAATCAATCAACAGGCAAATTGAAGATTAGTACTATATATATTCTGTTGTATGTGCTGTTTTTGTAAGCTTTACTGCAAAGCTGTATACTGATGATGATGAGCCATCATTTATTCTGAGATAAAGACTGCAATCACAGCCATGTTGATGAAATGCTGGTGAACTTTAAGGTGTGTGTGTGTGTGTGTGTGTGTGTGTATAGAGTGCACATGCACTACTCCTAAAATCTTCTGACAGCTGTGCATACCGCACTGGTAGGCCGCACCTGCCGCAGCGCAGAGAGAATCAGGTCACTCGGTGCTGCACGCTGTGCTCTGTGGTGGAGGAATCGCAGCTTTCACCCTGATCTCTGGGTGCCATTAGAATCTAGCAGCACAAAACAAACGACAAAGGCTGTTTTTCATTGTGGTCTAACCCTAACCTGAAAGGGTTCTTTATCTTTCTTTGCATAGAACTACACGAGGGTGTGGAGCTAACCAGATGTTATTTTGAGGCTAACCTGTGATTCCTGATGCGCACAGATGCGTGTTTTTCCCCCCAACATACATAGATTTGCTTCCCTCAGCTATCAAGCTGAGTTCAGGGTCATTGAAAACATGTTGTAAAAAAACCCACAGAGGACACAGTGACCTTTTGGTTACACTAATTACTCCAAAATGAACCTTTGAGGGTGTTGATAGCTACATTGCAAATTTTAGTGGTCTAATAGTTAAAAAGGCATCAGCCAGATTATCAGTGATTAATGTTATGATTCAATGATTAATATTAAGTAATTATTTTTTAAACGAAATGATTAAATCAAGCGTTTGCTTCAAGATATATCTGTGAATCAGTAATTGTGTTTGGATTTACCAACAACATGCATCTGCAAACACTGATATCTTGCCAAAAAAATGCTAAATATGGGCAATTACATCTCACTCTGAGATTAGACAAATACAAGATTATTCAGACTGTTATAGATGCTTCATTGCAATTACTTTATCTACTGGCAGATCATTTTTTGTTGGAAAATTATATGCTCATTTCTGCAGCCAATCATGTGTCAGCATCACAATGAATAAAATCATGCCGATACAGCTCCAGAGCTTCAGTATATCTTCACATCAAACATCAGAGTGGGGAAAAGTGTGTTTAAGTCTGGCATCGATGCTGGTGCCAGAAAACTGCTGATCTCCTGGGAATTTCACACACAAGTCTCTAGAGTTTATAGGGAATAATGTGGAAAAACAAAGAAAAAAACACTGATTGAGCGACGGTTCTGTGAGTGGGAACGGCTTGTTGATAAGAGAGGTCAGAGGGAAATGGGCAGACCGCTCGAGCTGCCAAGAAAGATATAGTAATATAATCACTCATAATCATTTACAATCACTTTTTACAACTGTAATGAGAAGAAAAGCATCTCAGCATGAACAACTTGAGGTGGATGGATTTCAGCAGCAGAAGATCACATCAAGTTCCACTCCTTTCAGCCAAGAACAGGAATCTGAGGTGATCATCAGTACAGACTCACTCTGACTGGACAGTTTGGGTGAGTCTGTGTCCATGATCCACACAGAGGCTTGTTCTTGGCTGACAGCTGTGAAAACTGATGGTCTACCTCAAGGTCTCATCTGGGGAGCTTTCTCTGAACTCTCGCATGAACAAGGTGTTTTACCCTGCAAACAGGATGTTTTTTTGGTTTTGGCACCATTCTCTATAAACTCTAGAGAGTGAACTGTGAGTTTCAATTCAGCTGCCCATCACCAGCAGCCACCATGCCACTGTTAATGTCACAGAGATCACACATTTTCCACAGTCACATGTTTGATGTTAACAGTGAAAGTTCTTTTACCTGATTGTGCATGATACTCTGCATTGTGGTGCTGCCACATGATTGATTGTTGAGATAACTGCATTAATAAGGAGGTGTTCTTTATAAACACTGTGTATATGTACTATGCATACCCGTGTGTATGTATTATGTACAACACAGTGAGTAGATCTGAGCATTTAACCTGCACAAGACATTATTGCACAATCAGCTTCTGAACTTTAGCTCCGACTCAAGAATGTCTTTCTGGATATAAAGGTTACATCTCTTTACACTTCATATGCTGCTATGTGATGCTTTATGACTGCATATAGTTTGCTTGGCTTTGTGCATTTTATCCTGCCTCTGCACCTGGTTTACTGTTCACTGTAGCTGATGTGTGATGTATCATTAGCAAATTGTGTACAGCAGGAGTCCAAAAATTGTAGCCACATTCATTTTTAACACAACAATTAAGCAATATGTATATTTTAAATACAATTGTATTCTATGGCTTAATTCTAACTAGCCAGAAAGCTGGTATTTTCTCATTTTAAAATGCTAATATGATATGTACACTAACAACTCTTTCACACAGAAGTAATCAACATAGCTGTATAGAAAATGTGGAATTGTAGTAATTGTAGATTTTCTGTAAGTACTGAACTTTATGTTCACTGTAACTTTGTTCTCTTACACTTTGTGGGTTCTCACAAACATTCAATTTAATTCAATTCAGTTCAATTTATTTGTATAGAGCTTTTAACAATGGACACTGTCGCAAAGCAGCTTTACAGAAGTATAGAAACATAGAAAAAAAAATTATAACATTTAATGTTAAGTTACTATTTATCCCGAATGAGCAAGCCTCCCTGAGATGATAAAAACTCCCTGAGATGATATGAGGAAGAAACCTTAAGATGAACCAGACTCAAAGGGGAACCTCATCCTTATTTGGGTGACACTGGACAGTGAATAGTGTAAATGTAAATAATGTCCTTTCTACAACAGTAACCAAGAGCTCTGGAGGAACTAACAAGTCAGTGTAGTTTCAGAGTTCATTGTAGACTTAGCACTAAATCCTTTCTGCCGAAAGCTGACTGATGCAACAGTATAGTTAAGAGACGGTGTGATAGTCTCTAAGTGGTCCAATCCACAGCAGTCCCCTGGGTCACAGGCTGTCCATGCTGATCTATCCCCAGCAGCAGTGAGCACCACCAAGCGATGAGACTCCAACCAGGGGTAGAGCATCTGGATGGATCAGGCAGGTCTAGAAAGAATAGGTTGTCACACTGGGAACTCAGAACACTGCTCGGGAGTGGGACATATAGCTTGACAGAGAAAGACAGAGAGAGAGAGAGAGAGAGAGAGAAAGAGAAATAACAAAAATAACGGGCTGCATTTTTTGTCCTTAAAATAAGGAAATGAACTTAATGGAATTAGAGAACAACATGTGGGATGTGTTTAATTAATCATACACCGTAATCTGACAAATAGCTGCGGTATAAGAGGAAAAAAACTCGTTGAGATGTGCTGTTATTTCTTATTTCTGTTCATTTCAGACCTTCTCTTTGTTCATTATTTCCCTATAATAGCACACTCCTGCATTTTACTCCATACATATGTAAAGAATAGGCTGAGGAATAAGTTTTTTACGTATATTAGTTTTACATTTATTATATCGTTCAATTCCTGAACTTTCCACTCATAGAACACATTTTTTATTATGGCTCCAAGCACCAAATGGTTCTGAGCAGGCGTTCTCAAACTTTCACCAGTCTTTGGCTGTAAATAAAATTCCACAGATATATTTTTATGAACTAAATCCAGCAATTCGATTATTAGGCTCGTTACTTAAATCTGTGCCATAATATTTTTGGCTTTTTACTCCTGAATGTTCCACTCACAGAAGATATTTATATTAAAACTGTTATTCAAGATGACATTCTGTACAGGCAAACTTGTTTTTGAGTTATTGGGGTTTGGATTTAATCCATTCAATTAATTTTACCAGTCGAACAGGCTGAAAACTATATAAAAAAAACCCAACTCAATAATAAATATAATAACTTTAATAACAGTGGGAGATTTCCATTATTGTAGAAAAAAAAAGCAGAAGCAGACCCCCTGGCTTTGCTTCACAGACCCTTTGGAACCCATTTCGAGGATATAAAGCTATACACAGCCAGGATGACAATATAAAAATTTGCTTGACTTGACTGGAACTGACATCGCACGAAGAGCTTTCCGGAGAGGGGAAACCCTTTGTCCTTCAATTTCACCCTTTTGATGAGTAATCCAACTTCCCATTCTTATGAACTTTGAATCGGAGGGTCTGGGTAAAAAAAAAAAAGAGAAGCAGTGATCAGAGTCACACATTACTGCACATATTTCCATCACGTATGCAGAAGCAAACTTACAGCAGTGGAGAGTAAACCCAACCTGAATTCATGGCCACTGAGTTTGACCTGTGGGGGAAGTGTTTGTGGTGTGTCATGAAATAAATGTCAGCACTGGAGCACATCTAATATAACAAGATCGGCTCAATATGAGTTTAAGAGTTTTTCGTCTTCACATGTAGAAGATCTCGAAGCTAGCAGAACACATTATACTTTTAAGAAGAGAAATGATAAAACAAAACAAAACAAAACAAAACAATATGGCTGCTGGGTTTTAAAATACAGTCACTGTTAACACTTGGAAGTTGATTATTTCTCAATAACATCGTATCCTGGAGTATTGGCCCAATACAATAACAGCATGAAATGTTTTATTCCTCTTACACCACATTGGTGATCTGCTAATAAGTACAGTGGACAATGTATCAATAATTACAGTGTATCTTTAAGGGCATGTTATACTACTCTTTATCCATTCATAGTTACATTTAATGTTGTAGAACATCCATGAAACAAGTTTCTGCTCTCACTCAAAGTATAGCAGCCATAAAGAGACACTCCTTCATGTTCTCATTCTCATTCTCAAGTTAATAAGGAATAAACTCAGCATGTCATGTCACCAAAACCTCTTCTGTCCTGAAGAATTAAAACTACATGCTGGTTTGATGGTGCACCCCAGCCAAGTGGCAGAGAAGCACAGTTTTGTCTCTTCTCTCCCTTCAAACAGTGTAATCAGTACTATCTATACGGGAAAGCAGCCAAACGCACACGTGAGCTTATTTATCGGCGCTCGTCTGTCTACTGACGCTTAGTCACATGATTTTCTGCTTCCTAATTCACAAATGATGATCAAGTCACACAATGTGTAAACGTGCAAATCTAAGGACAAACAGATATTTAAATAGATAAAATATGAGATACCTTTTTAAATGTCTTTCTAAGTAATGTTGTATGTAAATAATTTTTGGCGAGCGTTATATACCATGATGTCTGGAAACAATCTCAAGCTCCTGTATCTGATCTTTATGGTATTCATAACATACATAGCTAATAAAACTGGTTGCTATAGTAAATTCTATTATGGTGTCATTTCTCTAGGCATATGTATAATAAGGAGTTTATTTAACATTTATGGACAAGCGTCTCTAAGCTGTAACTTTTCTAAAATGTGCTAGGGGGTATGTTGGTTTAGTGCTTAGCATGCTGCATTGCAACCTCTGGGGTTGGGTTTTAAGTCCCACCTCCAGCCTTTGTGTGTGGAGATTGTGTGTTCTCCCAGTGCTTTGGGGTTTTCTCTGTGTTTCTCCAGTTTCTCCAGAAATTGTAGTGAGGTTTCTGTTTGAAACACACACACACACACACACACACACACCACTATGGCTGCAGTCTACTATGGTACAGTTGGACCTTTAAAAATGCCTGCTGCAGGTGTGCTCGAATAAAAACACAGAGAGTACGGCCTGCTTCTTACCACTTCTTCTTTTTCAAAGACATGTGCTTTTCTCTCTCTCTCTCTCTCTCTCTCTCTCTCTCTCTCACACACACACACACACACACACACTCCTAACCTGAAGAATGCAGAAGACACTGTGTGGGCCATCAAGACTATTAAATCTGCCAGATATGAAAGATTAAAGCAGTGGGAAATATTATAAAAGAGGAATTTTAATGTAACTGTGAGCTTTCTCTTGTAAATTTTGTACAGAACTGAAAAAAAAACCCCTTGGCCTTCGAAGAACATCATGACAAAATGAACCGTGTGTGTGTGTGGATGTGTAAGTGTATATATAAGTGCGTGTGTGTGTGTGGGGGGGTGTTATGCGCTAGTATGAGTAGTTACAGTTATTCTCCCTGTATTTCAGAGCATGGCGCCTCTGTAGACTTGGGTCGCCTCGGCACTTGGGTCCTGATTACTGGAGTGCTGATGGTTGTCATTACCGGCGCTGCTTCTTGAAGCCGATGCCAGCAGGATGATGGTTGGAGGCTCGCCGTCTCTTGGGTCTGACTGTAGAGGCCTCATGCTCCTCTGCAGTATGTTATTGGTGTTCTTGGCTCTCTTCTAGGTGCTTTTCCAGTTACGATTGAAAAAGCATGGCTGCTTTAAAGCACCGTTGAATTGGCCTCTGGATTTCCCCCTTGTGCTGATAGTGTTATCGTGGGGTCTGGTAGCCTTAGTGGCGCACTAATGATGCTTTCTGTGGTCTGCACACTGTTCTGTAAGACCCTTGTGTATCTGTAGCGTGTATCTGGAGATTTTAGAGCTGCTTTGACAGATGACTATAGTGCTTTTAAACAATGTTACAATAATTATTCATACTGCCACTTTATAGGATAAACAATGCAGTTGTAAGCGTAAGTGAGCTAATGTTAACATTATCCCTAGTGTTATTTTCTCTCATCTTTGTACTTCATCAAAAATTCATAGTTTTCCCAGTCTTATATATTATAACAGCAAAAATATAAGAGCTAAAACTTAACACTAGATGTCAAAACACCATTTTAGTCACATGAATAACTTTTCAGACTTCAGCCTTTGTAACTCGTTGTTTACTATTAAAATGTAATGATAAAAATATGTCTTTGTATAAAAATAAGTCTTTTTATTGTTAAGAGAATATAAAACGGGTATAAAGAAATATAACATAAATTAAGACCATCAAAATGAATGTGCATTTCCAATACAATGGCAACAACAAAATGACAAAAATGAAATGTGATATCTGTTGCTTTAAGGATGACTCTTTTCAGCCGTAGTGTCTTGTCTTCCTCATTTTAGTAGATATAGAAGTCATAGCGTTTGTTTGCGTATGTGCCTGTCAGCGTTTGTGTGTATGTGTGAGCCTCTCAGCTCTTTGCCTGTAAAGAACAAGTGCACCCTGCTTTTATACTTGGTCCTAAAAATAAGCTGAAGCTCATTGGTCACTAGAAAGTTCTCACTGAATCACGTCAAGCCAATTAGAGAGTAACACTTCCTGTTCTGCGAAAGATGTTTCCTGTCGATAGTGTATTGCTGAGGGACAGCACGTTGTGGAGTTGGCAGTGTTTAGGTGACCTTTTGCGAGGCCTACGGAAACAGTGACGGTGATAGCAGGGAGCAGTGTATGTTTTATAATGCGGAGAGAGCACATGGCCTCGGCTCTGGCTCCAGCGTTAGTGTTTTGGTCTGAAAATAAACAGCTGCTATGATGGGTCTCAGCTGCATGCACATGTATATGATTTGATTCGGAACGATCGATACAATATGTTGATTAATTGTTTGAGAGAAGAAACTTTCAGGCTGTTTTTTTGTAAATGAAATCCAACTCGCTTTTTGAGTTGTCACGGGTTTCAGAGTCGCGAGGGGAATCTGACTGCAGAAGGTACTGAGGATATGCTGACCACGAAAAAAAAAAAAACTACATTAGACTCATCCTACATTATAATATCCCAGCAACCGTGCTCTGACAATCACAGGTTTACTGTATATTAATGCGCTTATTCTAATATGCTATTACTAATAATTTTCTAATGTGTTATGTCATTTCCAAGGTAACAGTTCATTCACACACACTGCGGGCGATTCATATAATAATAATCAAATGTAATCAGAAAAACACAGAATCAGCCAGCGATACAGAGAATATATTTATTTGTAAGGAGACGTTTATTTAACATTTCGGGAAAGAGTCTCAGGTGGAGTTTTGGAACAGCTTCATGCTTCAGTTTTCCCACATCTTCAGGACAGGGGGGTTTATGATTTGAGGTTTCTCAGTAACATGACAAGAGAGAAAAAGGAGAGGCTGCTGATGGAACAATGGTGATGTTTACAGTTACTGTTACTATATAAGCCATAACAGTGATAACTAACTTGTTGCTCAGATATTCCACAACGTTATGTGTAGCTATAAAGGGATAAAAAGTGCCATGTGTTGTCCATTAATTCATAGTAAAATTGTAATGTGGACAAATTGTATTCATAATGTATAAAAAAGGCTTTTTTTATTCCTTACCATTATTACATATTGTATGTGTAACAATTTTGATGTATATTCTGAAATACATTTAATAGCAGCATATGTGTATTATTTCAGTAGGAGAAGTGAATGAACTTATGAGTGTGTACTTGTACTTATTTCCCACCAGACGCCCTCATAGGAAATTTGACGCAATCATGCCTAGACTCTGGTGTGAGTTATCCTACAGGAATACTGGTGTGTGTCTTCTGGTTTTGATGACACATGGACGCATACTACAGTGGTGGTTAGTAGAAACCTCACTATGTTCTCATGTTCGACTGCTCAGAATCCTGACATAGTATTTGTTCCTTCACACACTCAGTGTGCTCCCTGCCCCAGAGTCCCGGCCTCAGGGTGAGTCAGGAGAGGGCAGAAAAAAAAGTCACAGCTCAGTGATATTTACACATCACCTTTCTTCTGTAGATGTGCTGTAACTTTTTGACCCCCTTTACACCTGGTTGCTTCACGTGTCGTGATTGTCAGGATTATATCCGGATAGGGATTGTCTACATGAACATGCAGGTGGAAATGCACCCAAGATACGTTTAAAATGGCCGAATCTGATCCCGCAAACCACTGCATGGGGTCTGCCAGATGTTCTCCGAATGTAAATACATCCATCTCTCCATGGCAGCTTTACAACCATCGAACCCTCCCAGTACACCGTAACCCAAGTGTCAAGATTTCATCGAGTGAATGTTTTTAATCTGGATTTTCTACATATACATATATGAGATGTCAAACTCCCAACTCAAAAAAGATGCAGTTTTATGGGTCAGATAATAGCAGACCAAGACTGGCTCAATAACAATGTGGATATTTGAAATTAGGTTGTACTGCAGCAGTGGATGATCATTAAGTGCTTACTGGGTGGAACCAGACTTAAGAGCTTTTCCCATTTGATATAGTTACCTCTGGGTAACTGTAAATCCCGGGTAAACGGGGCTCTGCGTTATCTTGTTTCACTGCTCATACTTTACCCAGGGTTAATAATGAGTCCTGGCTATTAATAATCTGACATTTCACACTGTACATTCCTAAACCCTTTGGTTCGTATTTGCATATTTGCTGTGTCGCTAATGATGATTAACTACTTTAAATAACAACTTGTCTTGCGCTTTCACATCAGTAAGAAAACAATGTACGTAATTCGTCCTCTTCGCGCCATTTTCTTTTATCATTTGACAATAATTTGTTTGTTTTTCCCTCAAACTCTTCAAGTACTGTTTACACAACACGCGGGGTTTCTCTGACTGGACCAATCATGTGATATGAGGCGTACTGTTCACTTTCTGGTTTGGTGTCAGTTGCTAAGCATCGAGCTGTAACATTCTAACACTGCTTCGTTTCACACTGTAAATGTTTAGCACTTCAATGTGCTAAATTGGGCGTTTATCAGCATTTAGAACGACAATGATCTTGGGGTAAGTGCAGTGTGAAAGCCCTTTGGTGGAAGATATTGTGATTGTTCAGGGTAAATGCTAACACAAAAGAGGACCGGCTTGAATTGAATGATTGGTAGCTGTAGTGAGAAGGTTAGGCTAAATTGGTAGAAAGGTTAGGCTAAATTGGTAGAAAATCATTTGGACATCTAGATGTATGTACTGAATATTGAAAAGATCACCGATGTGGTCAAATTTAATATTAACTTGAAAAAAAGAGATATATATTTAATGCTATGTCTAGGAGGACCACACGACTTTTAATAGTCTGGTTAAGGTCAGGCCAAGCGGACATCTCCTTTGAGCTCGTAGAGCAATGATAAGGCTTCAAATGTTAACCAGATGATACCAGGGTTGGCTGTGTTGACCAGCAGTGCTATGTATCGATACAGTTATTACTGTCATTGATGCTCCTGTACTGATACTTAGTGTTCTGGTGTGAGATTATTTATCCCCAGAGTCTCCAGGAGTAAAACTTTGGCACTAAACTGATTGCACTGAACTAGAACTTGCATGACACTTGCATTAGATTAGGTTGCTTCCTGTTTCTCGGTGTACTTTTTCTCACATTGACTGCTAGACCTCTCTGAATCACAGCATCTTTCAAACGACTGGATGTAATATAAATGTCTTCCTTTCCTTCTTTACTGGGCTGCTGTATGTACAGGGAGCTTTTCTTCAAGTTCAAACAATGGATGATTACTTGCAAGGTCTTGGCTCTGCTCCCCTGTATTGTGTGTTTCAACATTTAACTGAAGCAGCAAATGAGGTAATATCCTCTGTGCTCTAATAATATTTATACCACAGTGCTGCTGAGTTCTCGAAGCTGATTTGGTCAGCTTCAGGTTTATAGAGGTGCAACTTAAACATGGACTCGCACGTGAACCGAAGAAAAAGCGTGCAGACTTTACAAAGGTTTTCTGTAATAAAAAAGCATAAGTAGAAGTAGTGTTCATTGTAAGCACTTTATAAGAATGAAAGGTAAGAAATAATAACTTTCAAGTCAAGAGAAGAGAGTCAAGGAGCTTTTATTGTCATTTTAACCATATATAGCTGGTGACGTACACCGTGAATCAGGATGTTGTGCTTTGTGATGTTAAGTCATATTAATGCCAAGAGATAAACATTAAAAGTTATTTAAAAAATACTAGGTTTTTTATTCAATCAAAATAATGATAATTGTTGGTAGTTTGTTGTGATGTAAAAGGAATAAAACTCATTGGAACAGTTACTTCAGGGTGGTAAAAGTAACTCTGCTTCACCATGACAGTTTCATTATTCAGCGTCACTGATTATTTTCCTATCACAGTATGACACAGATTGTTTTATTCTTTGCATGACGTCTCTTTATCTCTTTAAAGCTCTTTTTTTGGGGCTGTTGTAAGTTTGAGGTTGAGGATACGTGCTGTTTTATTAGTTTACTCTCCGGCAGCATGAACAGGACGCATGTTAACGCACTGTTGTTTTTTTTTGTTTTTTTCACATTTGCAGATCAGCGTATTTTTCCCCATAGCCCCTGAAAGAACCTTTGACCCAAATGACTGATGCTGCAATGATGGAAGTCCAAGTTGTGCAATAACATACAGCTGTTTAAAGAAGAACGATTGCAGTGGGGTTATATTGTATAGTTGGGTTAAGATGAGGGATTAGAGTAGGGCAAACATGCTGTGGTGGTTGAGAAGCAAGGAAAAAAAGGCTTCTTTAGATAAAACCATGAGCAGAAAAGGCGTCTTTGTATCCCAAACAAAAGCCTGTGATACCTTTACACCTGAGGAGATTAATGGCCGCTCATAGAGGAGGTGGAAGTGTTTACACTACACATACACAATGTGAATACTGAGGATAGAAATAAGAATGAACGTTTTTTATCTCTAGTTGAAACCGCTCCATGTTAAGAAAATATTGACTTTCCTTGGGATACATTAGACTGAGTTTCTAATTTATTAGCTATGCCTACTATTCACTGTAGGTCAATTGTGTAGGTAAACAATTAACCCAGCTACACATCCTACTCTGTATGTTATTCTCAGGACTGCAGGGATGTTGTCAGTGTAAAGAAACTGAACAGAGAAATAGGTATATGAATAAAAACAGTGGCTTTGTTCATGTTAGTCACAAAAATACACGTTAGCTAGGTATTTAGTTCAGTTGTACTTGTAGCTAACATTGAAATGAAATTTGTTCTGATCTCTTTCATCATTTTATTTAAAGTGAGATACCTTTATCCACTATTCACCACTACCTTTGTGTGTGTGTTCAATTCACAATACTCATTTTAAATCTTTTGTTTAGTTAAATACAACAATTCCCTTTTGGAATGAATTTATTGGAGGTTTATGTTATACATTTTCCATACAAGCCATTGTGTAAGTCATTACTATAGAAACAATTTTATATTAAAACAAACACATTAATATAAACCCGTGATTTACATTCAGCCAAAACCACTGACATTGCTGCTGTTATAGAAAACTAATCAACAACGTCTTACCGATCAGATTGAACACTGAGGTATACTAAAACAACTTTCATTATAGAATAAGTATTAGACACTTAGTATCACAATTAATATTAAGAGGAATACATAATAGATCAGGGTGGATTATCCAGAATAATTTGAGGTGAATGAACTTGGGTGAGAAAAAAGAACGATTGTAAAAGCAGCAGATGACTTTGAGAGAATGTGACGAATCAGCACACTTGGTCAAGTCACACTTTCCAACTATTTTGGTTAGTAGACACAGCTGAACAGAGCGCTTTTATAAACTCCTTACATATAACTGTAGCTGTTAGACTAACTGATACCACGTATTCCAGCTCCCATCATTCACCACTGCTTACAAACAGACTCCATGTCCCAGAGCCCACACTCACTGGCTTCTGATCAGACTTACCTGTTTCCAATCACACACACACCCACCCACACACACACTTTTTAAGAGACTTTCAAACCCATGCCAAATGCAAAGTATATGTTCATCACCAAGCCTCTGTTATTGTGTATTTTTTCCTGGATTGAACTAGTTTCTGCCACTTGTTACCTGTGTTCATTCCTAGCCCAGTATAACCTGTTTAACCATCATCTAACCATTTTGGACTACCTGCTAATACTTTATTAAATCTGCTTTACATGCACTTGCATCTGTCTCAGTCTCCTTGTTGAGACAGAAGTACAGAAGACCAAACATACAAGCCCCTTTAAAGCTAAAATGAAATAGATGCAAATGTTTGGTGTCTTGTGTTTATCTCGCAATGAATGGAATGTAATTCACAGCTGCACTGCTCTCAAACCTGCTGTTATGGGAGATTATTCAACACCTTCTGACCAATCAAACCCTTCGGATTTGCAGCAGTATCTTCTGACCCTGGCTGTAGGACACTGAGCTCCGAGTCTCAGTACTTTCTGTTGTTGTTTATAGTTTTTACTCTAACCACAATATCTAGATAAAATAGGGGATTTATTATCTGTAAGATCTTTGTTTTTTTTGTTCTTAATTTGAGATCCGTTAACGGACAGTTTGGAAAATATGCAAGGAGAAATAACATGAGAAATTGAGATTGTTATCAGTTTGAGGTCGATAAAAAAGTTTCCAAAAGCTAGATCAAATAAATGCTATATATTCTTGCAAAACACTGCATGCTCATTAATTTGAAGTCAGTACACCATTGTGAAGTTTCGTGTTTTGGAGGCACCAGGAAACTTTCCTCTGTCATAGAAACCAAACAACTTAGCTCAGTAAAGTTCAAGGGTAATGTAAGAGAGATTAAAAATTAGCAGTTGATGTAGATATATTAACTCTGACACATTTCCGTAATGTCCTGCCTCTCTCACTGTCGTTCCTGCCTTTTTCTTTTTTTAAAGATACCTTTGTTGCCACTTGATGACATCAGTGGACATTTTTATTTTGTTGTCAAACACAAGTGATCGAGTATGCAACTGTAAAATCATTATACTCGTGGCAGTGCCCTGCAGTAAAACAATCAAATCTCAATCAATTCAGCTCAGTTACACCACAACCATGGCAGCTTTGCAAATATCTGACTCGTTGCATAGGAACCGAGGGTTTGTTTTGGTTTTGATCTGAACTACAATCAATGGGAGAAAAAAACCACACACACCACACCACACCCCCCCCCCACACACACACACGCACACAGGCAGGAGAGGCAAGCTTGAACTGTGCAGAAATATTTCCCCATCGCTGTCGCATTCCTTAAAGTCATTTGATGAGAACCACTCAGAGAGAGCGAAAAAAGGGAAAAAAACGAAACAAGGCTGCAAGTGTTTGCTCAGTGAGTCACTCGCCGTGTGGGTACATATTTACAAACGCTCATAATCACAACACGAGTGTGAGACCAGCCAAGCAGGAAACACAGCAGGAACCTCTCTGAGTAGGATGCTTGTTTGAGGTGCAAGTGCCATATCTGATCACAAATCACATATAAACACACACACACACACACACACACAGCTTTAAAAAAATATTTTGGACAATGTAACGCTCTGTGTTGTGCTGTAATAAAAAAATAATCAACGCTGTCGTGTAATGAAATGGAGTTACTGATACAACCTAGAAATGTTTTACTCTGTCTCGTTTCTTATTTCTCATAAAATGACGTTATATGTTTTATTCATTTATAGTTACGTTTAATGTTGTGGAATTTCCATGAAACAAGTTCATTATCTGGATCACGTATTATGACATGCACAGTTTTATTTCTCTGCATTTCAAACAAAATGTTGTCTTGAATTAGTTCATTTCTTCTGCAGCTCTCAAAATGTTTGGCAACTCAATAATTAATACTCACGCTGAGTCTGTTGCTATGTCTAAAAAAGATTGAAGAGACTTGCAAGAATTATTGTGGTGCTAAAGTCATAGTGATATCTTTCTCCAAATACTAAAAAAATAACATTCTGTGTACGACTTATTTAATTTTCCCCCTTTCAAAAGTCTAAAAGGTGTCGATAATTTTAAAGTTGACTATAATAGATTGAATCAACATCTGAAATAAGCCGAATGAGTGCCGTTACATCAAAGGAACTTAAACACGGCTCCGTGGGGGTCTGGTAATGCATGTGAACTCCACGTGACTCCACGTACCACGCAGCTCCTAACGGCGTCTGGAATGGCTGCTTCTGTCTGCCTCATCAACTGTAAATACAGCTTCTCCTTCAAATTACAGTTTTAGGCTCGTGCCAAGCCAACAGTTTTGTAGCCGGGTGCAGTGAGGAGGCTTCGAGCTGTGGTTATGGCTCATGCACAGGAGAGTGCAGTGTGATCGGACACACTGGGGTCAAACCTAGCACTGAATTCTTTCAGAGGGATATTACAGACTTTTTTTGACAGTAAACATATGTGTATAGAATATACAGTATTATATACAGGTGGGTGTGAGTTATACCAACATGTCATAGAGCGTCTTTTTCCAGTGGTGGACGGCTACATTCACACATACGGCAATTTTAACACTGCAAGTCACAAGTTGCTGTATTATAGTTTTAGCCAGTAGGTTCTTGTATTACTGGTTGCTATAGTAATAACTTGTATCTGTGAGTGACACAACTAGCATTCCTAATCAGTTTTCTTGCCTCTGAAACGAAACATTCGGGAGGGAGATTTGATGTTTGTGTATAAAATTCAGTAGTGTTTATATGCATCATATCACACAAGATGAAGGTGCGTTCTTTGCCATGGATCACATGCGCTCTACTGTCTTCACTCCCAGTTGCAGTTGCTGGATCAAGTCACTCCATATTTGCATAAAGTCCAACTTTTCTGAACTAGTTGCCAACGGTTACTGTCACTCATGTCACCAGAAGTTACCTGATCTCACTGAATCATCTCCAGTCATTTTGTAACTGCCAATCGCTGTATGTGTGAAAGTAGAATAATTAATTACTGTATATATATTTTTTTATTTAACTCCAATAAACTAAACTAATAAAATAAAAAAAATGCTTTTAGACCCTAAATTTTCAGTGTCTTCTCATACTACTCTATATCTCTCTAAACCCTGTATACTATACAGTATGTTTTGTTATTTTGCATATTCAATAAAAACTCATAGGCTAAATAATATCATTTGTAGCACTGTAACTGTTAGAGGTAAATATAACCTGCTCATTATTAGCAAATTGCTGTGGTATAAGAGACATAAAACTCTTCTAGTCATGCTGCTATTGTAAAATGAAACTTGGGGGTGGAAACAGTGACTCCACTTCATCATTCCACCCCTCCAATGATTCTTTTCCTCTAACAGCAAAATACAGTGTTTTATTCTGTACTTGTAATCTTTATTGGAAGCAGGCAGGGTATTTGGAACGTTAAATAAGCTTGATTATTCCTTGCTATATATGTCAAGGCTGTTTTTATCTGAGATGATACTTCAGTTCATGAATGAAGGAATTCTTCTGTGCGGAAAAGTTTGATGGAATGCAGACGGTGAATTAACCGTTCATGCCAGACCTGCTGTCTTCAGGCCAAAGCTGTCTGCATTTACAACAGCCTGCTTTCTGAGATTGCTTATATGCATGTATGATGGATGGGAACGCCTGAATGAGGCATGGCACCTGATTGCAGTAAAGCAAATAAAAAAAGAAAAAAGGATGGGTAAGTTTATAAGCACAACCTGAACATTCCCTTGGCCGTCTGATCATTGTTTAACTTCCAGATAGGAGTTTCACCGACCTGTTTAGGGAGCTAATAAAGATTCCTCTACCTCGTTTTGACTTTATAACACGGGCCTCTTGGAAAAAAGCAGTGGTCTTTCTGTGAAATTTAACAGGCTGCTGGATGGACAGCAATGACTCAAAGACGTGCCTCCTGAATTACAGGTGCTATTATGGCTAAAGAAAAAAGTCGTTAGCTTTTTTTCTGAGACTGTGACCCATGTCACTCAGCGGATGGTTGGAGTTTGGATTTAAACACTGCTGTTTGCTGTGCAAATAACTTATCCAGCCTTGATGCGTTCTGAATACCGAGGGTGGGGTGAGACGGAGTGGAAAACACTAGAACAAGGTTTTTTTTTCGCTGCAGTCGGTAAAATAAAGCAGACAAAATATCTCAGACTGACATGTCAGAGACGGAGAGTCTCACAACGCTCTCCTCGTATTCCAAACGCTGGACCACCAACATTTAACTAGACACCGCTCTAACCTAGATGAGGACTTCAAACACCATCATGCCTTTTTTCCTTTAATCTTCTTTGCACGCTTAACCACACTGCGGAGTCATAAAACATACAAACACACACACACACACACACACTGTGCATGCTTACTGAACTTACTGCACTTGAATACTGACACTAATCCTTCATCTCTGTTTGCAGGTTAACGAGAGATTCACAGAGATACTGACTCAAACAAAGAGAAGCTGTGGATGGCGCAATGATGCATCTGTGTTTAAATTAAAACCAGCTTTATCACTTCTCACAGGTTTGCTCAGAGCTTCTGGGTTTCTGTAGCCGATCCTGTAAACCACAGAGAGAAGAGAAAGATGTGAAAGATGGATGAAAGAAAAAAAAACATTCTAGGCCACTAGGATAGAATTTTTAGACAATTATGGATATCATGAAGTAATTGATTTCTGGAGCTTCTGCAGTCTGTTTCAAGCATTTTTACTTTTGAGGAAACGGAAAATTGGACATGACCCGTGATGAGATTTCTGATTCGACATGTAAATCTGGAAAACTGGAAATAATCTGTTACTCTGTTTCCAGTTGATGTTTCCAAGACGAAAATGAAAATGAAAATGGTTTGGCATTCTGCGCAATGCAATACTGAACAATAGAGTTCAGTAGTTTTGTCTTAAAGCACATTATTCAGGAGTAGTAAGAATTTATTCAGACATTAGGAATTGTTTGCAGTTACTATATAGCTGCCTGGATCTACTGAGAGATTCCAGGAGTTTAAGTTAGATCGAGTGACATGTGATATGTAACTTTTCTATTTTCTGTGTTGAGGCAGGAATTCAGTATAGAGTAGATACACACTGGCATGATTTGGGAGGTGGGAGGAAATGGCAGAACCTGGAGGAAACCCCTGCGAACACTTGGAGAAGATGCAAAACTCCAGTCAGACAGTAACCCAAGCTCAGGATCAAATCAGAGACACTGGAGATGTGAGGCAATGACCTTCTGCCTCTATTATTATTATTCAGTTATTCATCTTAGAGCTTGTTATTCAGGATCCATACTAAATTATTTAGTAATTACTGGAAATGTGCACATTTCTGAAAGTAAGGAATGGAGGTTTGAATCCACTGACACATTCAGAGTTTCAGAAATGAGAGATTTCTGACTTATTCCCAGCAAACATTAGTTGTGTCACTAAACTTTTCATTTATTTGGAGTGAGCTATGTGTCTGTCAATAGAAAACTAATTAGCAAAGTGGATAAGTTAAACTCGAGCGCAGAGTGGAAATCAGACTGCAGAGTTTCTGTTTTACTGGTTAAGTCAGAATTAGCTAGCAGAATCTTGCTTCCAAGATTTTTAGTTTTATAGCTTATAGTTATGATGTGGAATGTCTGTGAAACAAGTTGGTTCCTGTCCTCATTTATGTTATAGCAGCTATAACATTTAGTTCCCTCTCCAGTCCCTCTTTTGCTCTCTCTTCAAGGGAAAAAGTACATTGTCATGTTCCTGAGAAACCACAAAGATTAAATCCTCTGTCCTGAAAATGTTGGAAAACTGTAAATGAGTTTTATAAAGTGCTGACACTGGAGACTCCTTTCGTAAAAAAATACATTATTTAAATGGATAATAATAATAATAATAATAATAATAATAATAATAATAATAATAATAATATTTTAGACAGAGGATTTAATCTTTGTGGTTTCTCAGGAACATGACAATGTACTTTTTCCCTTGAAGAGAGAGCAAAAGAGGGACTGGAGAGGGTAGGTGGATTATCAGTAGTAGTAGTAGTATTATACATACATGAAAGAAAAAAGCCCTTCACTGTTAAGATTACAATTTTTTATTCATAAAAAAATAAAAAAAATTTATTGTGGCAGATCAAAACCACCAATGAAAACTGATAACTTATCAGAAGCGTCAAAAGCTTTAGTCCCATCTCTTAAATCCCAATTTAGTAACCTTTCTAAAGGTTTTAGTTTAAAGCAGTTAGACTTAACTAAACGTCTTGTTTTGGTAATCAAGCCAACAAAACACAGCAAGATTAGCACTCAGTGCTGACCATAATACAGACTAAACCTTATTTAGCAAAAGTTCTTTGGCTAGTCTAATTCAGACTGTTGTAGGTTGAAACTCTCATCAGGAACCACTGAACAGCTCCATGTTTAGTCCTGTGATGACAATAAACGAAAACACTACAAGGCCATGCCTGCTAAAAATGTGTCATTATGATCGTTTACTGTCCCCTGTGTTAGTAAACTGTTCGTTTCTGACTTTCATTAGAGTTTCTCTGCTCATCAGAAGCTGCGTTTGGCCTCCTCCAGGCAGCACATGCTCATGAGGGCTTCACTGTAAAGAACACAGAGTACATAATGACTGTAATGTCTATCACCAAGAGGCCTTTCTTCTTTCAAAAGCAGGCACAGTGCATACATTTCCACAGTTATGCTGCTGTCAGCTTGAAGAGTCCCGGCCACTTTTTGTTCTCTCGACTTTGGTGGGCTGCCTTAAGAAAACGTTCTTTTCTCTCTCTCTCTCTCTCTCTCTCTCTCTCTCTCACATTACTATACTGTCTTCTTTGTCAGGTATAGACATGTAAGTAGATGTGTAATTATGTGCTTGGTTCAGTTTCAGGTTCCAGGCCTCATGTGGCCCGTCTAACAGAGGCGGAACTGAAGATCACACGCTATTAGTGTTTGCCCTCTGCTGTGTCTAAACACTGATAAAAGAATGGAAAGAAGGCCCAAACCGCAGAGACAAAAAAATGAGAAGCATCCATCTGACTGAACTGCAGTGTTCAAACACACAGAATGAACAGTTTGTGATCGATGTCTGTTTTGAGACTTGGCTTTCTATTGTTGAATTTATGGTCCAATTATGAAAAACCATTAGGCTGTTTTGACACTTTTTTACATTAAATACAATCCGGCTTACCTTGCTGTCGAGATTAGATTTATTATTGCCAGTAATGCACACAAAATATGAAAAATGTGTTTAACACTTGATCCTGTCACACAGAAGTCCAGATTTCCTACAATAAGGAGGTTGTTTGTCTGCAATGTAGCATTGGAGGCTGAAAATCAATAGAATTTGAACTTCTTTAGCTTGCGACTGCGTGCAGTTACAGAGTGGGACGTCACATTGTGTATTGGTGAACTGTCTCAAAAATACACACTGCCATTCTTATTTACACTGAAACACTGGAATATTGGAGCACTGGAGTATTTATGATTCATGATTTCATCATATTCACTCACTAACAAGAATTATGTGTCACTGGCACTTTGTCCACCATGTGTTTTTGTTCTAGCTCGCCATCCAATTTGTAACCTGATTGGTCACAAGGTAAAAATGTGTTTGAAGTCAGCTGAAGCAGTTTTCTGAAAGGTTTTCAACTTTGTAAAACCCTGCTGTGGCCAAAAAAAGTGCCAAAAAAGCAGCCAGTTCTCATGTAAAATGCGTACTGATGGTTGAGAAAATAATGGCAAATGTAAAAGAAATATTTCAGTGGCTGAACTGTAATTTTGGAGTCACTGAAATTTTGCTATTAATTAATGTATGACACGTTTTCTGTTAACAGTTATATTTAATGGTGTGGAATGTCAGCAAAACAATTTAGTTCCTGTTATCACTTATGTTATAGCAGCTATAAAATATATTCTGTCACCAGCTCCTATTTTTCCTCTCTCTTGTTAATCAGACAAAAAAACAGCTTCTCATGTGAAGCCACAAAGCATAAGCTCGTCTGTCGTGAAGACATTTCTCATCTGACTGTTACAGAGTGCTGACAATGTAGACTCCTTCCATATGTCTGCTGTACAGGTTCCTGTGACCGAGAGCTGTTACAGTGGAAACAATAAGGTATTAGGATGAGAATTTAGCAGCGCTGTGGAATGACTGGATTTATAGCAGGGCAGAAAGTCTCTGTGGAGGAAAATCAAATTAAAATTGGTGGGAAATAAAAAGTGATTCAGAATTGAGTAAAGTCTGTACAGTACTGATCACAATAATCTGCTGTCATTTCTTTTTAGATTTCGGAAGAACTAAGAAGATATGAAGGTCTTTTCTATTTGAATCATGATCTTGAACAGAATCTGAGCCTGAAGGTATTGAGCCGTGATGCCGTTTGATCCCCTTTGCCTGTATATGTTCAAGATCTCAGATCTCAGATCTTTCACTGACAATGAAAGCACAGTAATAAAGGTGCATTATTATTGTGTCATTCAGCATCTCACTATAGCAAAAACAAAAAGGTTCGCAAGCTTCTGACTTACGAAACTGAGGGATCTCACACACCTGTTAGCTTCATAACAGGGGAAAAAAACATAATAGATCCTTAGATTACTTACTTACATAGTAATTATGTCTGTTAGCTGATGTGGTTAGGTGTAAATGCTGGAAATGAGGAAAAAAACACATGAAATAGACGTACTTAATCACACATTTGTGACAGGCCGTGCTAAAACCTTTTAAATCAGGGAGTTGAAAATGGCAGAACGCAGCAGAAGCGATGTGAATGCGTGAGAAAGTATCTCCGCAGTGATATGACTGGATTCATCAGCAGCCGGGAGGACTCACTCTCCGTTTACCAGGCCAGATTTCCTTCAGCTTGTGTAATGGAATATGGTTGTGATTACTGAGAACACCCTGAACCCGGGGCCTACTATCTACCTTGGATCGTCTTGTGATGCCCACCTGCACTCACAAGACCATGTTTTTGCTGTTAGAGAAAGAAAAATTGGACAAGCTTCTCCATTTCTCCTCATGTAGATTTTGGCACTTCGGTAACTGCAGGTTATGAAACCTGGGGAGAACAGAGACTGAGAGACAGAGATAAAGAAAGAGAGAGTGAGAGAGAGAGTGTGTGAGAGAGAGAGGGAAAAAGTAAAGGAGAGAGGGTATCCTTGCACGTAGAGGTCAGGATAATAAACACAGCCGTGTGGGAGAAAGCAGGCCGCTGCTGTAAACTCTGCCACTTTCCCACAGGCTCCCGCTGCAGACCTGCCGAGGAGAAAATATTTAACTTGGAGCCTCTCCTGGCAGCGAGGGCAAGGCCGAGCCGAGCCAAACCGCACGGATGTTGTGTTCAGTGGAGGAGAACAGAGCCATGAAGAGGCCCGAAAAACTCCAAGCTCCAACCCGACATACCAAGACAGCGTCAGAACGTAGACCGTGGAAACGTTATCCACCTCGTGTGAAACATAACTCAGGCATTTTTCCTCTAAGAAAGCATTTGGAGGAGCTGTGGATGGGAGACAGTTCAGCTAACCAGAACTGAAGGTTGAATCACGTGTGTGTGTCTGTCTGTCTGTGTGTGTGTGTCTGTTTTCCACACCATGTTGGTGTTGGTTGTGAACTGAAGCATAACAGGAAATGTAATATTACAGAGGCCGGAGATTTAGCTACTGTATGCGGCAAAAATGCCAAAGTTCAGGCGTCTCACTCTTCTGCATGAAGGGTCATTCAGTGCACAGTAACATCCATACCAAACATGCGCTGCAGATGTTTCTTAGTGTTCGTCCGGTTGTATTAATTAAGAAATAAAACACAAACAATATTGTGATGTTAGAGGAAAATAATCAAAGACATGCTGGTTAATGTCAGAGTTATATGAAGCAGAGTTGCTGTTACTCCCCTGACATTAGCACAGCAGTTACTTCTTATACCACAGCAATTTCTCAATGCTGCTGATTGTTTATTAATGAAAGAATGCCACATTATATTAACTTTTTATTTCTTTATAGTTATGTTTAATGTTGTGGAATGTCTGCGAAACAAGTTAGTTCCTGTTCTCACTTACGTTATAGCAGCTGTAAACAGTCACTCCCTCACAAGCTTCTTGCTTTTCTCTCTCTTGAAGTTAATAAGACAAATAAAAGCAGCTTGTTTTTCATGTCCTGAAAAAACTGTGAAGCATAAACTCCTCTGTCCTCCTCTATCTAATGGCAGAAACTGCATCTTTATCTCTGGTGTTGAAAAAACGTCTTTAATTAAAAAGGCTGATTGGTTAAACTAGAAGAGAAAAAGAAAAGAAAGATTGATACTCAGCCTGACAACAGAGCCTGTTATACCTTCATAGACTTTTTTTTTTCTTCTTAGGAAATGATTGGGCAGATTCATCAAAAAATAAATAATGAATTTGTTATGTAATATATTTTGTATCTATTGTATACATCCTCAGATAAGTCAGATAACTGTTGGTTTGTCTCTCCTGAGGCAACTGTGTTCACTATTTTCTAGTCAGAGCCTGTTCTGAACTGCTTAAGATCAAAAGATTCTTTCTTTCTTTCTTTCTTTCTCCTAAAACTTCAGATTTCTCATTTTCTCCTGGCAACACTCGTTCAAAGCACCAGGATCTTTAAGGTTTCCTTTTAATAGGTAAGGAATCACAGCTTCATCAGGTGGTCCTGCTTGGAAGCTTCTCTCATAGGAAAACCCTCTGTTGTCTGTTGAAGTGTTCCACAACCTGAAAGAACAAATGAATCCTTCAGTGCTTTAGATTTAATGTGATTTGTAGGAGATTGGTTCTGTTTTTGCATAATGGTTCTCTAGTGTGTCAGGATTAGAACACTACAACAGTGTATTCTTTTCAGAAAAGGGTCCCATCCAACAGATAGCTGAACTACACTTTTCTAAGAACACACACAGGAAATAATGAGAATAGAGGGGGGAAATAAAGGCCTGCTGTTGATTAGTGTGAACTCAGGGCTAGACCTGCATGTTTTTTTTTCTTCATCACTTTTCTGTTGAAGGCAGTTTCCAGTGAATGCAGCCTTTTTTCTTTCTTTTTTTTTTTACACAAGACTTGTGCTTGATTTCAAAAGAACTCATGTGAATTAGAGCCCATGTGTGATGTAATTCACATGAACAAAGCAGTATTGCTGAAACTCACTGCATTCATTTTAAATGGCTTAGGATCTTTAGCCTGTCCCTAGAGCACAACTCTTAGAATCTTACAACAGAGTGTTTTCTATGTGACAGGGTTCTAAGGGGAACCTTTATGAGAAGTGAACAACCTAATTGTGCTAACACAATAAAGTGACAAATTCCTCATTCCAGTACAACATTGTTAAAAAATAGTTTTCTGAAATGTTTCTGAAATACTTCTACCTGGAACCCTTCAAGCAGGAAAACAGTTTATAAGGCCATATACATGTGCAGAGGTGCCAACATTTAGGGTTTAGCATTTATGTAGTAAATATTTTTTTTAGATATTTTTCTAAACGTTTTGTTTTTCATCCGTTACAGCTTAAGCATCCAGTTCAGGAGAAGCCTCATGAATGAGATCACAACCTGCATGTGATGGATTTCAGAAAAACAAAGCAATATCACTGGAAAATTCATGCATGCACGTATAAAAATGGTTACCTCTGTAAGGATTTGATTTTGTCCCTGCAGGGCAACACTGGACGGATCTACTGTATGTTTGTGTCTCTACCTCACTGATAAAGTGCTGATATTAAACATGCATATAAGAAAGCATATGATGATCTCTCTTTGCATAACTTTTGTATTTATTATGTAACATTCACACTGAAGTGCAGATAACTTCCTGTATCAAGAAGTAACATGTTTTGATATGAAAATGGTTATGACGGTTTAATGCATTAGTCATCTGCTGACTAATTTTTGAACATGTACGTTTTCATGGTCCAGTAATGTAACCTTAACCTTTTAACTTTCTAATTCAGTTATAGTGCACCTTTTATATCCTTTTATCTTTTACAGTGGCCATCATTAGTATTTAGGGTTTAGTTTTAAGTTTTAAAGTTACCATACATGCTCTTTTCTTGGTTCAAGATACTCACTAAAGGTCCTAAAGGTGTACCACCCCATTGACTAGAAAAAGTACAGTTTAGTACCCTAGTCCTTAAAGGCAAGCTTATCAGCAGCACACTCAATTCCCAAATGACTGCAATCTCTTTCAAGAGGTCATGGATGTAATGAATGGAGCTCACTTCAACCTCTCCAACCTCCTTCATTACCCCTGGAGTGACCGTAGGTAAATCCAACCCATCAGTGACCCCCCCTCTCCTACCCTTGTCCGCCTTTGTCTGATAACATCAGACCCCCCTGCTATCAGAGTCCGAGACCCTCCAAGCCACTCAGCTACATCATGGCCTCGATCCACAAAGCAGCCCTGCAGACACGCTGGAGACAGCTCCCTAAAGACACCTCCATCCAACACAGGCCTGCTTTTATGAAGCTAATTAGGCCGCAGAGCATAACGAGGCTCTGGGCAGGAAAAGTGCACCCAGCTGCTTATAAATGCCGAGCTGTGGATTAGAAACAATCTGCACGCCATCAGCTACTCCACACATATAATCACAATTTAATCTCCTGAAAATGGGGAATGAAAGAAAAGAGTGATTGCAGAACGCTTTAACAAACAAACACACGAGAGCAGATATAATTACAACACAATTGATTTCAATAAAAAGTCTTTCAGAGACAATAATGGAGCTACTATACGTGTACATGCACCAAAACGGGATCTTTTTTTTCTCTCCATCAAATCTATACATCTTTGTATTTAAGGACTATTTTACTATTCTTGTCCAATCTCAGATTGTAATGGAACTCGGAATAAAAAGATTTTTCAGTTCGCGTAATCCATTTTCTTTTTTTGGGGGGGGGGAACTCAAGAGAATTAAACTTACAAGTTAAACAAAATGCTAATAGAGAGGGTTCCAAATCTTTTAACTGACAGAGTAAGCCACACATTAAACTATACTACTTGGAAAACATTTATTAAAACTATGCTGTAAGAATTCTGTGCCACATAAAACCTACAATTTATATTCTTCTGTTATATCTATGGTTACAACTACAGCTCTGTTCTCAGTGTCTCTGTAAGACACTCTTGACATTTTATGTTCATTTGAAATGTTTAACACGTGTATATTGATTTAATTCGGAAGAGAAAACATGACACGATGGGTGCTGGTAGAAAAATAATCAATGATGGGAGTTACTTTTACCACCTCCAGGATGATTATTTTCCTACAATTACAAATTCCAACGTGTTTTGTTCCTCTTATACTGAAGCTGTTTGACATTAATTAAAATGTTTTATTTATTAATGAAAGACACATTTTTATCTATAAACGCTTACATTAAATTTTCTAGAATGCCTGCAACTCAAGTTAGTTTCTGTTATCACTTGCATTGAAGCGTCTGTGTACATGTTGCTGAGAAAGAGTTATTTCTGTAGAAATGTTGCTGTATTAGAAGAAGTGCACTAAACCAGTCTGTACTACTGTCAGAGCTCAGTTTATGGGAAATCAATCACCTTGGGATTACACTACAAGTTTCAGTATTTTTTGTCTGGGATTGAATCTAAAAAGCTTTACAAATTGTAATTTGTAGGTTGTCATTGCTCATTCTTTAATAACTGCAGCACCTGCATGAACAGCCTTAAATAAAATATAAATATAGTAAAATCTAAGTCCTCATACTCTCATTACTCTGACCCTTAGTGCTGGATGAAGATCAAACCAAACAGGAGCAGACATTTTAATGCTGTCATGGATTAATGCTTTAATGAGTTTCCTTTTGTATCAAACCCAAGTCTCTCTCCTCATTGACCTCTCAGAAGCTCCTCCACCATCTCTTCTGCATACAGTTCCTCTTATTCATTCTCAGACATGAGTATCACAACTGCATTGTGGCTATTTCATCATTGTCTTTTCAGCTTAGAGAGACAAAATAGCTAAGCAAACATGTAACACCTCAATGTGGGAACAATGTGGGAGCAAGCAAAAATGACAAACACGCATAGTTTACCTCATACATCTTAATCATGCAGAAAGTGCAGGAGAATAATGTTTCCCTTATAGATCCATACACACGCTACATCTGTTCAGAAGTATGAGACAGAGACACAGAGGCAGACACACAGGTGCATCCCAGCTGCTCGAGTGAAATTCCTCCAGCTACTAACAATAGTGCTTATTTTGATCACCGTGAATGGAATTACTCGTTTTAGATTTGGCCTACTGAGCTGAAAAAGAAAAGCCCTCCATTTTTTTGTGTCACCCTACAGGAATGCCATTGTCCTTTTCTCTGTGTGGGATCTGAAGACATTCAGCTGCTGTCTGCATCAGCGTGGAGTTGTACGAGTGTGAAAATCCATTGTTGTATCTTTTACACATATCCTGTCGAGCATTATGTCACAGTGCTGGAATTTGTACAATGAATTGTTCAGAAAAGCAGAAAATCCAAAATGTTGCTCTATTGGAAAGGCAACTACAAGTAACATATTGTACTGTACATTACATTATACCAGGCCACTGCTGAATTCTGGATTCTGATTGGTCAGAAGGTTCTGATTCATTGTTCTAGAACAGAAGTGCAGCTGCAAATCACAGGTTTATATTAATGCCCGCTGAAGAAGAAGCCTTTATTATTGTAACATATACATTACAGCACCGTGAAATTCTATCTTTGCATATCCCAAATTTGGAGGTTGGGGTCAGAGCACAGGGTGGCCATGATACACTGCCCCTGGAGAGGAGAAGGTTAAGGGCCTTTCTCATGGGCCCAACAGTGGCAGTGACTTAAAGGAATCAAGAATCCAGGGCTATAACCACTCAAGCTATCACTTGCTGATACTATAGTAAAAGGTCATTCACAGGAGGACAGTACAGTGGACAAAATTGATATTCAGTGGATTAAAATGGACAGTCTTTTATATTGTGGTGTGATAAGTTTTAATAGGTGTTTATTAAGCATTTATGGAAGGAGTCTCCAGTGTCAGAGCTTTGTAACAATAAAGCTTTAAAAGCAGTAAAAGTTTTCTAACATTTAGGACACATGAGTTTATACTTATTAACTTCAAAAGAGAGAGAGAAAAAAAAACACTTGTGAGGGAACAGGACCAATACTATTGCGCTAACATTAAACTTGTAAATGTTAAAGCTGTATTAGTGGAAAATTGCTAAAACATTTCATTATTATTATTACTGGAAAAGATTTCAGTTTCAGGATGGTAGCTATTACTGCACTTCATTATACCTGACAGAATCCCACCATGTGCTTCATTCCTTATAAAACACATAGCTAGCCAGCTGCTAATAAGAGATTTAGGATTTCACTTGTTAAAATCATGAATTGTATGTGATTTATTTTGTAAAAGACAACATAATAATATTATCACAACAACCAGATTTTTATTATCACCAACAGCACTTAAAATGGCTAGCAAAAATTTGTAGCTAAAAGTTTACAACAAAGTTTGATATTGTGTTGCTGATATAATGAATGCAACGGAAATACAAACTTTTCAAAATCAGAATTAGCCATGTAAAAGGTGCTGACGTTTTTGAGTACAGGGTTACATTATCATATAAAATCAGAATGATTATTCATCTGTGGTGGACTGGAATGGACCCATTCCAGGATGTATAAAGCATTCAGGAAAAAGACGCATTAAAAACCTGAATGAAACGATATTTTAATATATGTGCAAGCTCAGTGTAAGAGCAGCACTGTAAAGAGCTTTCCTACAGGGACTGAATGCCATGGCTAAGATGAATAGTGTCTGGCTTAATAGTGGAGCAAATTACAATCTGAAAGGTGTGTGGCAGAACTCATAACACTGACTTTTCCTGCTCTTGATGGTTGCTGGCAGCGAGTGCCAGGTCGTTTTGGCTCTTGGTGTCGGTTTGCGCTGCTGCCTGTGTGTGGTCTGCGGATGATGTTCAAACACTCCCAGCTGCGCTTGTCCTCTTGGGCTTGTTCTCGTTTCCGGGCACGGGGAGTCGTTCTGGCCACTCAGCCTTGCAATATTTCATCATCCTTCCTCAGAAATGGGGGGATTTTCTGACCACACCATCACTGTTATGTTGGGAATATTTATCCTTTTTGTAATGCCATGATGATTGCCAGCTTCTTTTTTTTAAAAAAAGAAAAACCTTGAACAGACTCCTGGAAGGTTTGTGCAGTAGTGTTGTACCTGTAGGTGTTACCCACGGATGTATCTTGGATTTTGTCTGTTTCCTGTCATATGTTTGCGTGACAGTAATTTCCTGGCTGTTTTCCTGATTCATGATTGAACTGAGCTCACGACAGTGACGATGGCAATGGGCTGCCACTTCCTGTCCAGGTTTTTTTTTTTTTTGGAAGGTTTGAATCCTTGACTCTTAACACAGGATGCTGATCAGGATAGTTTCATATACTGAATAAACTAAGCACACATACTCCATTCTACAGATCAGAGTCCAACTTTAATGAACAGAGTTGGAAACAACCAGCAGTGGCTTTTTTTAGACAAATTTGTACATCATGAAACAGCTGGACTGTGTGAGGGCTTCATGAAAGCTTTATGGATTTTCGTTCTCATCATGAGTTCATGCATCACCTCGCAACTGGAGATGAAGCACTGAGCACTCTTTCCTGCCGTGCCCGCTTAAAACCTTTCTCCTCCATTTCCCAAGAGCTGCATAGGACTTAAATCAAATCCACATGAGCCTGCATGTGTGTGATTGCGACATGTGATTAATTACCATCAGGAAATGTATAGTGCACTTCACTGCTCTATTTGTACAGGCAGAAGTGGCGTACCTCCAGAGCATAAAAAAGAGGCATGTTTCATGGTTGCCAGGCAAAGAGAGATCCAAACAGAGACGTGCGATTTGATACACACTTAATTTCCTCCAGCTCACAGCTCTCTCTAGATGAGGGGCGCCCTCGCAAGCCATATCCCCCTCGAGAGGACAGGCGGGGCTGCGAGTCTTTTCCAGGGTATTTTCCAGCCGTCCATATTGAGTTGGCGACGCAACAGACACACAGACAGCAAATGAATTTTGAGCTTGTTACAGGCCAGAATGTTAGGATTTCTGTCTCCCAAACCACAGGGAAAACTACTCCAGCAGATAAACAAAGTAAAACGGGGTGAAGATTCCCGCCTGACGGACGTCAGTGGTGTTTATGAGTGTGTATGTGTGTGTGTGCTTACGTGTCTGCGTGTGTGGGTGTTCGCATTAAGTGTCATCTAGTGATGACGTTGGACTGGAGCTGAGCCTGAGTCTGACACACAGCTCAGAGCTGGAGGCTAAAGGTCAAGCAAGAGGCCTCATAAAAGTATTTATCACCTTGAATAAAGGCAGATGTAGGTGGTAGGTGGTGGATGGAAATGATACCAAACACACCTGGCATCCACCTGGTAGTGCCACAGCTTCCTTTTCATTCTAATACATTAGGGAGCAAAAATCTGTGCTCTGTTTTTTCCAGCTCTCACTGCTTGCACCAATCAAGCATGCTTACATGAATAATAGGCCAGATGTGTTTTTTCATTCTCTCCCAATATGCTACCAAATTCCCGCCCACTAACTAGCTATAACATGACATTAAACCTACCAATCAGAGAGGGTGAGGGAAAATGCCTGCTTCCAAAACACATGAAGTTTTCTGGCAATGTTACTCAAACTGCATTATATGAGGAAGTGCTAACCATCCTCTTCCACATGCATGAGCTCTCAGATGTCCATGATTAGTTCTGCTCTGATTTACAGGAGATAGCATCACCATCCCTCTCACCCAGAGATCAGCACAGATTTTGGCGTCCTGGACCTCGTCCTGTAGCATTGTTGAAATATTATGAATGATGTTCTGTTGTGCCACTTAGTAACCTCAATGTTTGACTTTTGTATCATATAGATAATAGTGTTAATCCTTTAACTGAAAATATCCTTTAATGTATTTCCTGAGACACCGAGGAAATAACAGAGCAGAGCTCTCATCACATATGTGTTGTAGGAACTGCTGACATCTTGATCACATCTTTCTCTCCTTCTGTCTCAGTAAGCTAATTCATTTGGATTTACAAGACCAGAATATGATCCCCAGAAACAGACTGATACCATAAAGCAGGGTCTGTGAGGCACAGCTAGAGGCATAGCTAAGTTTCTGTGAGGCATAGGCTTTTTTTTTTTTTTTTTACAGTGATGGAGATATATTCCCTCACTACTAACACTATTATATATAACTAATAAAATTCTATAGTTATGAGCTGGCTTGACTGGTAACTTGAATTGAATGGGTTTAATTCAAACGTCAAAAAATGATCAAATAATGGCAGAAGGTCAGCTTGGAGTGTTCTAAGTTATAATATGTTCTGTCAGTGGAAAGTTCAGGGATAAAAGACTCTATGCCTCAAATAAATAAGCAGAATATTATTGCACTGAATAAAATATTGAATATTTGAAGAGTTTAATTGTTAAATACGTCTGCACTGAGAACGGGGCATGGAATTTATTTGACAGTTTAAGTAGTCCCTGAGTCCAAAACCTTTGAGAATTTCTGCACTGGACTTTACTATACATATGAATCACACTGACTCTTAGTTTTCAATGTGAGGATGAGACTCTGGTATTAGAATATTTTTAGAGTAAACCTGAGGCTAGATGAAGGTTTGCACGCCTAATTCAGAATGAGAATTCATCTTATGACAGATGTTTTATCTGAAATGGCACATGACTACTTTTCATTGTGTCTGCACATGCCATACTGAATTTCTCCAGCTCTGATTGCTAATCAAAGTGCCATCCAAGAAAAACGACTAACAAAGAAGAGCTCTGAAGCCATTAAATCTGCACACGGCCATCAGCTGGTTGATTTCCAAACCAAAATGCATTCTGGCTGCCTCGCTAAGTCTTTAAAAACACGTCTCCTCACACTCCCGCGCTGTTTAGGTCTTTAAGCCCACAGGCCTTGACGCACATCTCGAAACAGATCGACATAGCTCACTTGCTTTGTAATAGATGTTTAACAACCCTTGTGTCCAAGCCGGCTCTCTTCCAGGAATACAATCGTACTTTCTGGTGGAGGAATCATTCCTTTTTCCCCAAAGCTGGAATGTATTGTTCCTCTATATGAGGCCCAAGGGAGAAATGGAGGATTATGGGAATATTTCTATAAACAATTACAGCCAATGTGTCGAACTGGGCCAGCTATATTTTGACCCCTTGTTTCATGGATGACGTGAGATATTAATAAAAACCAGAGACACTCAACATTGGTGCACCATTCAGGATTGTTTTCAGGTGCTCTGTTTTGGTCTCTCAAATTCTGAAGCATTACAGTACACTGATATTCATTACTTTACAATTACTATTGTGTTATATGGCAGTGGAACTGAATGTAGATGGCAATCTTAAACCATAGCTCAATCAGTGTTAAAGTCAGTGACAAATTTTTTAAACTAGCTAACTACTGATCACAATCCTTCCAGCTGTTTGTTCAGCCATGCACTTCTTTATTGTTCATTTTTAACTCAACATTTACATTTACAATGTGCGTTATTCCACTTGTAATCATTTCCATTGTCTTTATATTATGACTCATCCCTAACACTACTTCAATTTGTCAGCGTAGAAATTTGTAAATGTGTAAATAGTTTGTAAGCCTGTTATAACAAAGACGACTTCTTTCTAAAAGAAACACCGTAGGTTATCTATTATTATCTTTTCTAATAAAACTTCAATTTGAATCTTTGTAGAAAATGTTCCCTTGTTATTTGGATATGCTAATGATCGTGGAGGTTCACTGAATATTCAAATGAATCTGTATCACCTGATACGTTCAGCAACTTTCCCTGGTTCAATTTTTTATTTTCAATAACAAACAAGTGTAAAACTGTCGGCTTCAGGCCTCTCAGGTCTGAACAGCATCATGAGCACTGGTTTGCAATAGTGGATAGTTGCTGTAATAAGCCCATTTCCATAATCTCTTGGTACTGTTTGTTGTCTGTTTTGCTTAGGGTTTAAGGATAACGCTAAGTGATCGCAAGCAGCTCCAAGGCAATTACAATTTTGAGCTTAAGCAGCTCAAAAGAGCCTGAAGGCGAGATTTGGCCTGCACTTCGTCTTGCATGTGCAAGGTCATGACAACACTAATTGCCATACTCCCACCCACAGAGGCTTACTGTATAGCATCCTGCGCAATGCCGCACACGTCTGCAGGTAAAATGAAAAATGCTGAAATTCCACTGCTCTTTATTGTATAATCAATTTAAATGAACAATGAACGACTGCTAGTCTATATAGTCACATGACTAGTTGATGTTAAACAGGAAGAGTGTTTCAAATATTTGAATATTGAATGTTCTTCATTTGGTGAGGACTACATGCATTTCTGACAGGTGACTGTACAAACCTTTGTTATTCATAGCAGAATGAGTTTAGCTTTAATTTTATCTAAAACAAACGCTCTTACATAGTTGGGAAGAGGCTTTATCTGTAGAAGTAAAGATTTTTCCAGCTTGAATATTTTTCCTTATTTAACCGGAAAAGTTACGCTATCAAAAAAAACCCCATAATATATTCAATATTCATTTTTACACTCCCTAGAGGTGCAACAGAAGCATATTTGTGAGAGCACTTCTTTGGCCTGAAGTCCAGTTGAGGTAACTCGGCTGTGCTCTCTGGGTGGGAGTGGAATACTCTCTCCCCTGTCAATCATGGAGACACTAGACAATTACTACTACAACTACTACTACTACTAATAATAATGTTCATATTGGAATTACCTGGACACCCTTGTTCATTCTGTGGGATGGTAGTAAAACCTGACTGCTGATCATTCAAAGTCAAAGTCAAAGAAGCTTTATTGTCACTTCAACCATATATGCAGTACACAGTGAAGTGAAACAACGTTCCTCCTAGACCAACTATATTTCCTCTGTTTTCACTTTTGGGGAACATTTACACCTAGGACAGATTTAGTATCTAAATAAGGGGTTCTAAACTCTACAGTAACTGGAGCTCAGGATCCAACCAGAAACCATGAAGACATCCAAACTTTAAACTGGGCTTATTTTCATTTTCCCAGAAACAATGAAAAAGTTCAGCAACTTATTTAATGTTAAGTTTTTATTTTGGGAATTAATCTTTTGGGATTGCATAACGTTTTCATATTTTTTTGGCTAGGTTTATTAGTGCAAAAGGTAATTTCCTGGACATTCTTGTTTATTCTTAACACAGAGTTACAGCAGTTCATGCATGCAGAGCCTCGGGTAAAAGATCCCTTCACACACATAGTGTTTGCTTCACATATTTAAAGAGAACAGTGTGCACTTTGGGGTTTAAACACCTGTGGCAGGACGTTTTAGTGGAAAGTTCAGAATAATGATCCTTCATAATATGAAACTCATGCATGACCCCTCAGCACTCAGGAAATTATTTTATATCTTTAAACAAGTATTTTTTATTGAATTATTATTGATTTACTTATTTTTTTTTCCCACAAAACCCATGGTCATATAGTAAATACCTGGATGTCTTTGTTTATTCTTTATGCATATTTACAGAAGATCATGCATGAATAGCCTGGAGTAAAATATCCATAGCCATATTTGCTTTGTGTGTTTATAGAGAAACATTATTGGGATTTAATATGGATGAAGCAGGGCACTGTGTGACAAAACCAGGATAAACCCCGCTCTTTGCCTCATTTACCATAAACTGATGGTGGATGGAGCTCATGGCCTGGTGGTGCTGTGGATTGTTTGGCTTTAGGCAAGACAATGAATAGTGTCAATTTAAATTAGTCACTCTTCACCTGGAGATTGCTTATATTCTTACATGTTTAAAGTGGAATTTTGTATTATTATTTATACAAATGCTTCCTCTAAATTTTACTGTGAGGTATGAATGTGTTTTAAACAGATACATGTAGAGATATGAAGATGAGAAGGACTATTCTAGCCAGAAAGGTTATCAGGTCGAAAAGGTCTGCATTAGAACTGGCATCATGTGACATAAACTTGTGCAAGCAGGAAGTTATTTTTTATTTTCATGCAGACTCAGTTCAAGTGGTCAGACCTGAAACTCATTCATCTTTAGTAACTGCCTGGTCCAGGATAAGGTAGTTTAAATTAGGGTACTAGCTTGTTCATTTTGGGGGAAATAGAACAAACATTTCTTAGAAAATATCACAAGCAAGTATCGCTCACATTTCTAACGACCTTTTTTCTGGTGTTTCCAGAGGTATAGTTGTAGGGTGCACATGTCACCTTCATTTGTGTGTGTTTTCTTATTTGCAACTTTCCTTCATTTGCATGTATTGTCTGTATTTGCACAATTTTCCTGCATTTGTCTGTGTTCCTGCGTTTCATCTGTTTCTTGCATTCGCATGTGTTTCTTTCATTCACACATTTTTTTGCATTTGCCCATGTTTCCTGCATTTGCAAGTTTACTGAATTTGCATATTCTTTCTGCTTTCGCACCATTTTTCAGGATTCGTATGTGTTTTCTGCTTTTGCACGTGCTTCTTGTTTGTGTTTCCCGCATTTGCTTGTCTATTCTGCATTTTCTACATATGAGCATGTTTACTGCATTTGTGATTAAGAATATTTATAACATATATCAACATATATTCCCCTGACTCTGTGGGGAATGTGGTAGCTTAGTGGTTAAGCTGTTGGGCTATTGCTCACATGGTTGTGAGTCTGAATCCCAGGTCCACCAAGCTGCCACTGCTGGGCCCCTAAGCAAGGCCGTTAACCATCAACTGCTCAGTTGTATAAAATGAGATAAAAAATGTAAGTCACCTTAGATAAGGGCATCTGCTACTTCTGTGAAGTGTGAGGACAGTTTCCAATAATTCAGTAAGGTACAGGAGTAGCCACAACGGTGAAATAAGCATTTTCCAATATTATTTGTATGATATTTTAACTTCAGTTTAAAATAAATCATGTTATAGATCCAGTTATGAAAATATATTGACATGGACAAAATTGACATTTCGAGTCTTGCTGGAAAATCAGGATTGCCCGAGTTTCTCTTTTCATCCAACCCAAGTTCTTGTGAATGAACAATACACTTCTGTCCCTTCCCTTTTTTACTGCTGAGCAAACACTCAGTACAACCTGGACCTGTTGTTTGGTGTGGTGGCTCGAAGCACGTCTGTTTGATGTACAATAATGCAGTCGATCCGGCTGATATAAAAGAGGACACTGCAGTTTTTATAACTGGCGCCAGCATGTCCTCACACCAACCCGGTCATTCGAGCCTTCTACGGTATTTAAAAGCTTTAATCATTTAATAATTGCGTGTTGCAATAGAACATTTCAGCAAAGGCAAAACTGGGTGTTGGCCAACTGATTTCTATTGTGGAAAAATACTAGTAATGAGCGTTTTAATTAGGCTAAATAAGCATGTGTCACTGTAAAATTAATAATCCCACAGGTACATACTCCCTGGTTTGTTTTGCATTTCAAAGACAATCTTCGTTCCAATTTAAGACACAAAGCATGAGACTCAGTGTGTGATTTCACTCTCCTGCAGAAAGTAAGTGCACCTTTTTAATTTTGAGTGCATGCCATTAATTTTCAAAGACAGCAAGCTGTAAATGTACTCAAACATCAGCAGACCCTTACACACACACACACACACAGTGGTGAAATCAGTAACTCAGGCTCAATCAGATTTCATGTTACTTGTTTATCCATAGTTGTCATGTAGGTTGATTAACCAGAGAGAGAAAATTACCCACTCTTCCTAGTGGCATGCAAAACAATTTTTTTGTTAATAGATACTCCACTACACACATCATCCAAGACAGAATGTGTCTGACTGTGGAATGTTTTTTAAAAACTTGGCAGACAGATTGCAGATGATCTTTTCAGAATCAGGATCATGCATCATGAAATCGAACACAAAGCCATCGTGTAAATCTCCTGTTTACTACGTGCAGTATGTGACTACACAGTTAAGCGTAGCAGGAGAAAATAAAGACACTAACCAGACTTGAATATATTTTATGAGAGGAGAGAACACACCATTGTAGCACTGAAACGAAGGCCAGCAGTGTTCTGGATTTCTATCGAGAGCACAAACTTTGGACAATTTGGAAAAACAGGCATCTTTCCAGGCATCTAAAACATAGGACTGGGCAGCACACTGGAGTTTTTACTTGCCCAGTGGACAGCTTAAGAAATGTTGTCCACCTCTGTACACAGAGAGAAATCTCTTGTCTGGGAGTGATTCTGTCTGCCTGATTCACTGCCTGTCTTCTACAATGAAGTGACAAAGTGATATCTGGAGGCCCGACGTCTGCAAGCCCCCTGTGGTGAACCTGCCTCAGGTGTTTGTTTGGCCTTAAACAAACATGCTCTTTGTTGAAGCAGGAATGTTTATCAGGACAAATCAAAGCTCTGACCATGCATAACAATGACAAGTAACGAAGGTCCTTCACTCCTTTGCATTCTTTATTCTGTTTGCTCGTTTAGATAATGACTAATGTCATGACTTCAGACCATAACACTGAAGAGCTGCAGATGGTCACATGGATGCAGGACATGGAGTGTGTTACTTTTTTTGTTTATAAGCACTTTATAAATGACTTATTTTATGTGTTTTAGTAAGGTTGTGCATAATTATTTTGTAGGCCAAACTGAATTAAAAACTCACATCTGGTTTACAAACGTTTCAGTTCCACAGTTTTTCTTTGTACTTTGGTGCATGTGTTGATCAGTGCCTGAGTGTGGTGTTTGCATGTTCTCCCAGTGATTTGGAAGTTTCCTCTGAGTACACTGGTTTCCTCCCCCTGTCCAAAGACACGGTTGTAGGATGATAGGCATCTCAGAATTTTCCATAATGTATGAAGTGAAATGATAAGCTCCATTTTCCCCATCATCCTGTGCAAGATGAGCGATAAAGAAAATGAAAGAACTGACGATCAATGTCAATCAGCTGTAAATTACCAAGCTTGTTAATGCTGATTTACATTTAGCCGAATCCAAACTGAAAGTGGTGGTTCAAGTGGTTCAACCACAGCGCCACCAAGCTCCATTGTTGGGCAGTTAAACAAGGCCTTAACCCTCTCTGCTCCAGGGGCACTGTATCATAGCTGCCCCTGTGCTCAGACCCCAAATTCCTCAGCTAGGATTTGTGAAGAAAAGAATTCCCCTGTGCTGTACTGTATGTGTGTCTATAATAAAGGCTTCTTGCCCTCAGTTCTTCTTCTAAAATGACAAAAAGATGAATAAGCACTATATAAAATGTATGCCGAATCTACCAGTAATGCATCTCAGCCATTGTAGCATGTCAGTTACCAAAAACACACACTAACTCCTCCTTTTGTAGTGCACCATTAGGTTTGCCCTAATTGTCTAGCTATTTATGGATTTATTTTGGATTGCTTTCTTGGAAAGTCATTAATATAAAATGACTACGTTTTGCTAAATGCTTTATAAATTTGTGTAACTCACCACCACTTCATTAATTTTCACATTAATTCAGTTTAATTTCATTTCTATGGTACTAAATTTTACTGCAGTTTATAGATTCCAGTTATACATTTGAAATGTATCAGTTTATCCCTAATCATCAAGCCAGAGGTGACCAGTGGTGAGGAAAAACTCCTTCAGACAAAATGAGGAAGAAGCCTTCTAAAAGAAGCCATCCTCACCTGGGTGATAGCAGATGGTGGGATTATAAAATAATATACTTTTTATAACAGTGTATTGTAATCGATGTGGAAGCTTTGCGGTTAAAGTGTTGGACTACTGCTCAGAAGGTTGTGAGTTCAGGTCCACCAAGCTGTCACTGAGCAAGGCCCTTAACCCTCAATTGCTCAGTTGTCTAAAATAAGCTAAAATGTAAGTTGCTCTGGATAAGGGCGTCTGCCAAATGCCAGAAATGTGAATATATTAGTGTGTAAGTGCAATTATATCACCAGGAAATGAATTCTAGTTAAAATATGAAGTCTATTTTGTTAAACCTATCAACTGATGGAAAGTCCAAAGCTGTTGGCAGCAACTGCAATCAATCTTTAGCTTGTTGAAGCTAAAGGGTCATCCTCAGCAGCAGTGAGTGAAACTCAGGAACAAAGATGTAGGATATAAATGCTTTTCCCAATTAACTGGATTTTCATGACTAGCACATATCGTGTAAATCTTCCCGTAAAGGATTTATGAATACATTTATTCATGTCCATTTTAATAAATAACAGTCAGTGTTTGTTAAACAGGATCGTTTCAGTATATGGATTTCTTTCCTAATTCTTAATGCATGATGTAACACCTTTACAATGTTACAGCTTTACAACGTGCCAAGACCTTCACGTAGAATTCAAACAAGCCACCACATTGTTTTCAAATATTAATTTAGCTTTTTGTTGTCGCACATAATTCTCGAACTTGTGCAGATGTGGAGAAGCAAAACATTCTGAAATGCTGAAATTCAGGTGTCTGCTTTAGATTTATTAAAATGAGTGGTTAAAGTTTTCATCGTTTGGAGTTCAGTCCCAAGATATTTGCAATTACTGTAAACGTTCATGAAACAGATTTTTCCAATTAATTCGCTTTGATTTACTCCCCTCATGACTCAGTGATGTGCAATTCGTAAAGGTCAGGCGCTCTGCAGTATATCATGTCGGTGCTCTCAGTGGGACGCGCTTTCCTAAAAAAACAGCAAGCTATCCATTTGGCTGGTGTGTGTTAAAAGAGAGTTGGCAGGAACGAAGTGCCAAGGTGAGTTATATCAGTGTTTAACCTTTTCATATGTGTCTCCTTCAACAATTGCAATACCTTTTGGCAGGTTTGGGGTGCTTATTGGCATGGAACACTGTGACACACATTTTTAAATGTTACACATGAGTTATGAAACAGCACTCGAGTGGCTTAAACCTCACCATGAACACAGGGAGATCCTCCACAGAGATCCAGCTCTTTAATTTCCTTCACCTAAACGACTCTTGAGAAAGCCGTTAACAGTGACATCAGCCGCCGTCTTTATTTCAGCCGGGTCTAAACGCACCAACAGCGAAGTGCGTCTGTGATTTTCGCCTCAAAATTGCAGTTAGTCGACGTTTCAATGGTTAGTTACTAACCGAAAATGACATGGTTCCTGTGGCTGGTGTAATTACGTGATTGGAGGCTTGCAAATGTGTAGCGCATGGCCTTTGAAAGTTTGTATGTGTCTGTGTGTTTGTGTGTGTGTGGATATGTTGAGGGGCAGTGGGTTGAACGTCTGGGTGTGGGGGCTGCAGGAGGCCTATGCAGGCATGTGGCACTTACATGAAGCAAAGCAGCAGACCAACCAGCTTGTGTGTGTGTGTGTGTGTGTGTGAGAGCATGAGCATGTTCTTATATGTTGATCTGGACCAAATATCCCTACACAGATAGGACTGATCTGCCAGTTGTGACCTTGAGAGGTTTCACAACCACAACAACAACAACAACAACAACAACAACAATAATAATAATAATAATAATAATAATAATAATAATAACAACAGGAAAATGTAAACATTTGGTTAGAAAGTAATCATGTTAGTGGAAGGTCATCACACGGGTACCACAATTCAGTATGTGTGTGTGTGTGTTGTGTCCTGCTGGCCCACCACATGCCCACGAGTGTTTCTCAACAGTGGCATTAAGCAGGCTGCTATGAGTTGCAGGCTGAGGAATGCAGGTGCAGCATCTTCGTCTAGACGGAGCGTTCGGCTGATCCTGTGTGTGTCTGCTCTCATAAGCTTCCTGATTTTCCTCCGCGGAATGAACACACACCATCAGTTGCTCATCACAGCACAGAATGAAAGACCACAGAGACAATATGCTCAGTGTTATAGTGTTATATATTGTTTTTCTATTTTGTAACCAGTGAATCTGACGTTTTCAGAATTTGTTTTATAAAATCAGTGCTGGAATGTCCATGCTGGAAACTCCTACAAACATGACTGCCATAGACTACAACACAGCCATCATGGTCATGTTCACGTTCACATTCACCTGAACTCACACACATCACATCACACACACAAACACACACACACACCCACACACACACACGCACACACACACACACACACAGTATGTAGTAAACACTCTAAGTTCACTCTGTTCGAGTCGTTACAAAGCCATTGTATTTCCATTGCTTTTCTGGTTTTGATCCTGTTTCTGGTTTTCTGGCTTTTGTCCATAGACTTCCCTAGTCCATGCTGTTTGTTGATCACCTGACTGTTGCCTGCACCTTGACGTTGTTTTTGGATTATGCCTTTGTTTTGATTGCCAAGTTAAGCAGACTCTTTTTTACATGCACATGCTCTGTGTACATCTGATTAGTTAAAAATTTGAGTTTCACAAATTAGTCCATTTTTACCTCATCCAGCTTGATAAACAATATTCAAATAAATCACAAAAAATCAGATTCAATCCAAATTCTAGTGATCCAACAAAGATACCATATCATTTTTTTTTTTTTCCAGAAATTAATCAGCTTTACAGACAAAAAGTTCAGAAATGTCTAAATGTGTTCAGTATCAATTCAATTAAATCTATTTGGAAATGGAAAAGCTTGAAATCTGAATGCTAAACACTGACATTAGTACTGAACTGAACCCTGACTGTATAGTTCACTGTCATATGAAAACAAATACACCAAAAACTCACAATTACTCTTATCTAGCTTGTTGCTAACAAATCACATCCAGGTTTTTCTTCACTTCGTAGCTTGAACACACAGGGCTTGAAAACTGCATAATTCCGAGATCAGTATTCCCGCTTAGGAGTTTGGAATTGGAATACAGCATAATGTCCAGGTTTGTTTTAAAATAAATCTGTTATATTAGGTGAATATTGTTTTTTTGAGAAATTATTTTCACAGGTGTTAAATAATAGATTCAGTCTCCATATATTTGTCAGTAAGTATTTTATTCTACAATTAAGGATATTTCTTTTACTATGTTTTGTAAAGATTATTTCCTTATTTCTCACCAGTTTTAAATGAAATCTGCCTGAATGTTCTTCCTCGCAAAAAACAACACAAGGTTTTTATTACATTTTTTGGAGGAGAATGAAGGACACTATTCAGCATTTTTCTCTATTTTTGGCAGGGTTCTTTGCTTGGTTCCATAAACTAATTTTTAAAATTGTAATTAGTTGGACGTTCTTGTTCATTCGTTACACAGAGTTGCACCAAATCATGCATGTAGAGCTTTGAGTAAAAATTTTCCATTCACAGTGTGAGTATTTGCATTGTGTGTTTAAAGACAGAAGAGCGAGCTATGCAGGATTCATCATCGAGGTTTGACGCATGAAGCGTTGCTATTCAAGACAAAAAGTAAAAAACAAACAAACAGGTATGAAAATATGTCATCCCGCAGCATTCATAACAGCTTCTCGTGGGAAATGGAGTGCACTGGAATGTCTTGAAGAACGCAGATGCAGCTCAGTACATTCCACTCTGAGCAGTTCACCCTATGTCCATGACCTGTGATAAGTGCTGTGAAATAAACATGAAACAAATCTACAGCTTTTTAACCACTTGAATATTTTCCTAATAGATTTATGAGGTCTTGTCTGTGGGCTAATATTATTCTTGACCCATTCAAAGCCGACGCAGTGGGGGGATCTGCGCTGTTTTAGTGATGTAAGGTGCATAATTCTCCCGAACCCTGGTCAGATTATATTGCAGGAACTCTTTGAAGGGCCTCTGATTATTTGAAGTCAAATTCAACTGGTGAGGAATGTTCCTCACGGCGCTCAGTCGGTTGTTTGATGATCGTGCAGAGAGCTCATGTGCAGATCAAACTAGAACAAATTCACAGCTCAGGATTACAATGGGATTTGGGACAAAAGCAAACATGCTTTGGAGATGCTCGAGTCTAAACGTTTTGTCCTTGGTAGCAGTCCTTGGTCACTCATTGCGTCGTATACCGAACTGAGAAAGACAATATTGCATTATTATTATGAATTCTCTCATAGGTTTTCTGAAATATAGATATATTTTGTTCCATATTCCTACTTTTAATATTTAAAAGCCAGCAGTGGTAATTTAGGAAGACCAAGGAGAAGTTGGAACTGAACAGCTCCTGCAGCATTATACTTCACACTAATTGCATATAATTGTAATTATGACCTCTGACTCAAAATCTTTAAATTCAAGCTGACATGTTAGCTGAAGTATTTCAGATGGCCCTTATTTCTCAGAACTGAGAAATAACTGAAGCAACTGGTGACATGAACAAAAAAAAGTATCCATTTCAGCTTGCATCCATTGACTCCAGTTCTATAACATTTGCCGTGCTGCATAAAAACAACTAAATGCTCGTGTTAATTAATGTTTGTTAAAAACTACAATATAGTAAACAATGCTGTAGCCTCAGATATCTTTTCTAAGCTTTTCTGAAACTCCTAACAGACAATAACCCAAGCTCAGGATTGAACCTGCAACCCGTGAGGCAGCAGCAACACTACCCGCTTTACCACTGAGCTGAGCCAACCCCCCATAAACTTCTATCTTAACTGAAATCAAATGCCAAATCTGCCACTCTTGGACCCTTGAGTAAGACTCTTTTGTTCAGCTTTATGCTTGCTTTGGATTTGTGCCTTACTTGTAAGTCATTTTGGATGATAGCATCTGCTAAGTGAATGCATGCAACATAAATTCAGCGTTTCACTTTCCCAGACTGACCTAAAAAAAGGGCACATCTATCACTCTGGTGTCCTGTGGTTGACAACATGCACAATAATAGATCAGAACGTTTCATTATGTCTCATACCAGACTGAGTCACTGGCTTTACAAAAACAAATAAGACACACCTGAGATGAATCCTGACACATATTATAAATGATTGTGAGCTGTTTTTAGAATGTACACTATGTTCCTGAGTATATTCCCATGTTCAGTTTGTTTGTGTTTTCATGGCTTTAACTGGCGTGTTAATTTCCTCCAATGCTTATAAAGGAACAAAACAAGAAACATATTTTTTTAGAAGGATAATAGAAGATTTTTCAGTAGTAAGCTCTGACAGACTCTTATCCCGAGGCAGGAACCCCTTTCTATACACACTCCTAGTCTTTTCTCTATCTATTTTAGGGTAAACGTGAATGGAAGTAGTGTAAAAGAGGAACCGTCGTCTTGCATGATGGTTGTGAAAAGATGTCAGATCATATCATTGAGATGTCTGTGGCTGATTGCACTCATCATAGGCATCGCATTCCAGCATGAGTCACATATGGAGGAAAAAAAATCAAGAAAACATACCAAAGGTATAATGCACAATAGAGAGATGGAATTTAAGTCAATGTCTAAGAGTCTGTTCAGGGACAAACATTACATGTGTTGATGCTTTCTATCAGAAACTGGCAACTCTGCTGGTGTGTTACATCAACCTGTCTGACACAAAGGTTTTCGGCTTTTCATGGCTTACAACTAGCTTATAATGTATTATACCTGCTGAATTCTTGAATCTGATTGGTCAGAAGGTGTTGATTCAGTAGCTTTTGTTATGTTTTTATTTCTATAGTAACAACGCAATGTATACTGTGTTGTTAAAACGCAAAGCAAAATGTGCTATAACATGATGGAAGGAGTCTTCAGTGTCAGCACTTTATAACAGTTAGAGATAAAGCTGTAACTGATCCACCAAAGGAAAGTTTCAGGACAGAGGTTTTTGTCTTTATTAGCTTTAACAGAGAGAGAGAGAGAGAGAGAGAGAGAGAGAGAGAGAAAACAAGTGACCAGTAAGAGAACAGCTGTTTATAACTGCTATATAAGTACTACATAAGTACTATGTTTTGCAGACATTCTATTACATTTATTGTAACAACAAATGGATGTCGATCTGAGGTCTATGGAATCTCTCATATTTCATAATCTTCATTAGTGTTATAAAAACCTTCTTTTAAAAAAAAATTAAAGGAAAAAATGGATCACAATTTTACAGTGGGGTTGTAATTTTTTATTAACAATTTTTATATTAAGTATTTTTTTTTATTTTTTATTTTTTTACATTTTGTATCAGTATGCCTTCAGTAAAAATCTCCACAATCACAGCGTCCACAGAGTTCGGGTCAGCTGTTCTGTTCACCTTGAGGCTCTGACAGCTGCTCACCCCTGAGGAAGGAAAAGCACTCTCATATGTGCTTGTCCATATTACCTTTCTGCTGTAATATAATAAGCCTTGTAATGTTTACAGAAACACATCTGGTTCACAGAGGTCTCAGAAACAGGTCCCCTGAAAGTGAGACTGTACTTTTGACCTCCGGCAGGTAATAACACTAGTAGTGACACTGGTTTCATGTGTTACTTCGCAGCTCTCTCCTGAGCAAATGTGCTATGAAGTGTAGTGTAAATTAAATACACATTGCAGAATGGGGACATTTTATTCACAGAGCACTCAGGCAGGAAGATGTTCAATGTCATAGCACAGAGAGACGTCACTAAATATCACTTCGGATGTTGCTGTGACTCCGTGTTTCGTTTGTGTAGTCGCTGTAAAAGGGTACAGAATGACATGCAGACTTTCATATCTCACTGCTTCTCGTAATTTTTTTTTTTTTTTTTTATGAGAGAATTTTTGAGGAAATGGGGATTGAATCTGTGATTTTATATAGCATATAAGATCTACACAATATTACCCCTGATACACAGATCTGCTAAATTCTCAAATCTGATTGGTCAGAACTGTACATCATAAACACAGGTTCATTTTAATGTTCTACTACATTATCGCTTCTATAGTAACAACATAATAAACTGAGAAAAATGGATAAAGAAACATGCTTTTATTTAAAATAGAAGACTAGTGAGGATTTTAAAGTGACATTTATGGCAAGAGTCAGTAATGGTAATTTGTGTGTTTTAATTTCTCTGTAACATGATAAGCTGCAGGGTTTTTTTTTTTGTTAGTTTTGTTAACTTACAAAGAGAAGCTGGTGAAGGAACAGATAATATTAGATGCAATAAAACAAGTTACAATGGGAACTAATTGTTTCACACACGTGCCACAACATGTGATGTGACGCCCTTTAATACATTAAAGTAGTTAATGCCGGCAAATTTCTGTGGTATAAGAGGAATAAAATATGTTGCTACATGCTGAGATCAGAAAAATAATTAACCTAAGGTAAAAAGTAACCTAAGAGCCTAAACAGGATGCATGACACAAATGTGTTGTCGATTATTTTACTACAACAGCACAAGTCTTTTATTTCTTACCAATTCCCCAAGGCAGGCTTGGTGTCTAAGGTTTACTTCTTTAATTTTGCACATGTACAAGGCTAATGTAGTTAAGAAATCATTGAATAGAGTAGAATCTTTTATTTGTCACACATACATTACTGCACAGTGAAATTCTTTCTTCACATATCCCATCTTTGGAGGTTGGGGTCAGAGCGCAGGGTCAGCCATGATGCAGTACCCCTGGAAGAGGGAGGGTTAAGGGCCTTGATCAGGGGCCCAACAGTGGCACCTTAGCGGTGCTGAGGCTTAAACCCCAATCTTCCAATCAACAACCCAGAGCTTTACCCACTTGAGCCACCACTGCCACTAGCTTTTCATAGACTACATTTATTATAAGGAGAATGTGATCTGAACACATATATGCTGGGAAACAGACAGACAGTCTGCGCTGACATTGTAAAGATTAATCATTCAGAAGTTTTGGAGTCATACCTCCTGTTATATGATCCTCCGTCTCCTGTTTGGCATGTGCCCTCCGTAAGACTTTAGCTCCTACCTAAGTCTTTGTCTGTGGATATTGATCAAACACTTGTGCACTTTATTTGAAGACTGACTCATCTGTGAACGAAATAAATGTTTAAAGCCAATGCACTGTTTAACTTGGACTCACGATAACACTGTTGGGGAAGATTAATCCATAAGCAATGTCCGCTGGCATTTTTTAATCGATGTTTGGTTTTTTAAAAAAACGTAATCATCAAATGTCAATTTGGTGCAAGATAAATTCAGAGCACCTCTTCTGGGTGATGCACTGTGTGCTTGAAATGATTTATGAAGCTAAAATTACACCTGGGCCTTGATAATATAAGATATTCACTCTCTCTATCTTTTTTTCTCTCTCTCTCTCTCTCTCTCTCGCTCTCTCTCACACACACACACACACACACACACACAGATGCTCACTGCCATAAATTAAGTATTAAGACACTTCCCTGTCTTTAGCGGCTAACTATTTACTGCCTCAGTCATCACTCCAGAGTGTCCTTGGTTTTTAACATCCTATCTTTAGAGACCTTTATGTGGGACATGTAGTTTATTTTTAACTCGTCTTTTCCCCCATAAAGGGCCCTCTCCACCACCTCACCCGCTCCTTTCGTCCATACAGCGTACTCTCTTATTTGAACAGTATCATCTATAAATTGCATGCTGCTTTAGACTTAATCATAATAACTGAGTAAATGGGACACAATGAGGGCTTCTTTGCTGATCTCCCCCCCTCTCCTGCTCGCAGATGAAAAGCACATGTCTCACCCGAGTTTATTTTTACTCCACTTTAAAGATGTTAGGGTTAAAAACCACTTCATTGTGCAAGATTGCGGGAAAGGAGGTTTTTCCTCTGCTCGGAGAAGGATGTGTTTCAGGAGGAGCAGGTGGGGACGTGGGGACAGAAAAGATAACGACGTAGAAAAGCACCCAGCAGCACCTGAGGTAGCTGAGGATTAAGAGAAAGATATAAGAAGACTACAGTGATATAAAATGGTTTGGCTTTACACCAGGTTCCTAGATGATTCAAAATTCATTTCTTAGTATTCAAAAAGTCAAAAGTTCACAAGTTGTGATGAACTGGATACATTTCTCAGTATGACGGAACAAATGGGAGTTCAGCTAGTAACTGATGCTAATCTTAATTACAGTGTTATGTGAATTCCCTGAAGTCTTTTCTTAATAAGTCACCAAACATCTCTGTGGAAAATGTGGAAATTTGTGACACATTATTCATGGTTTTGTGTCAAGGCACATTTTTTGTGCCTTTATACTGTCCATATACAAGACATACCAGAAACAGCGTGTATGTGCTAGCAAACTAAATCACTGGCCTTATACCAACAACACTGATGAAAATATGGACATTAGTAAAAGATCTGTCACATTTTTACTCTGGCTGCATTTACTCTATACATGCTAATAACATAATGTTTTAACCAGAGCCTTGAGTTAACAGTTTAGGCAATTTTAGTATTGAGACTTATATAGTAATTAACCAACACATCTGAGGAAAATGTTAGCAGTTGATGCTAAGTGCAATTAGTATACTTTTAGTTACAATGGTGCAATTTCTTGTGGTTTACTGTTCATTAAAGAGCCTTAGTCGTTATGTGCTAACTAGCTAAATGTATATAAGAATCTTGTCTGTTTTTCCACTGATCACTGTTCACTGTTCTTATATCATTCTCTGCATCACTAGCTACATACTGTTGCTACATACTTATGAACATTTTCATATTAAGCATTTATTTCCACAAAGAGGCAAAATGATCAGCCAATAGATAAGAATGTAAAGCATCTAAAAAGAAACCCAGGCTGAATAATGTTACGTTTGATTTATTATAATTATAATAAGAACTATGAGATAAAATTGCACATATTTAAGATATTTTCACAGGAAAACAACTACAAAAGCACCAAATGTCCAAATCAATCCTGTTGATTTTGGTCAGAATAAATTGAGCAGCTGTATTGGAAGTGAATTTATCCTGAAACGTTTCCTACAGCAATATCAGCCACGTCCGTGTGTATACATCCTGTATTATGTATACAGTTTGTCATTCTAGCTGAAGGCAAATATTGAGACATAATGACGTGATGTCCTCTCTAATACAAACCGATGTAGACAAACAAAAAGTGTCTTCTTCAAACAGAATTGCAACCAGTCCTCCCCTGTATAATATCATCCAAATTTGATTTGATCTGTTTTCAATCAGTGTTTCGTTAGTGGTTTTCAGCTTAGCATCTGTTTTAACATGATATGATATGATATATGATATGATGAAACCTGAATGGCAACCTGAGCTAAATGGGATGTGTAAGGTCCATGGAAGGTGAAAGGCATATGTAGCTTTCATTTCTGTTTGCTTATCATGTCTGTCATCTGGATCCAGTAGTACATGCATCGCTGCAGCAAGGAAACACCTCGTGACGTAAATGTGACATAATTTTTGTAATAGTTTCCCTTTTTTTTTGGTGTGTACAAAACTCAGACGTACACCAGAGGATGATTCACCCATTCAGATTCAGAACTTTAATCTTTATAATTAACACTTGATTTTCAACGGCATACAAATATTTATATAACAATTTGACTTTTTTATTTCATTGACATGTTGCTCTATTTCTGTTTTGGTTACTGGTTTCCAACATTGCCCACAATGTCATTTAACCACCTGGTGATAGTACTTCTGTGGGATTTAGCTGGGAATTTGAGTCCAATGTCTGCACCAGCATCTCGCACTACATCTATGCTGAATTTCTCATTAATATGATTTTGAACCTCGCTGGACAATGTGAGTGAGAAAGAAGCACAACAAAACCCGAGTGATATTCCTTATGTTTGCAATTCATTGTCCAGTTTTGCTATCAAACACCGTTCTAACTGCACTAGCAATCACAGTGTCCCCCTGTGACACTGGTATGGTGCACAACCAGTAACTTTTCATCAGATTACTGAAAATACAACACCAAACAACAAATCAGCAGCAGAATCATTAAAAATGAGAGTGACATGATTAAAGTCTATCTGCCTGGATACCATCCTTCTTAATCAACTTATCTCAATTGGCATTACTAACACTCCCCTTGACTGGTTTAAATCATATCTATCAGAACGCACGCAGTTCATCAAATTACACTCTTTTAGTTCCAAATCTTCCCCTGTTAACACTGGAGTCCCGCAAGGTTCTGTCCTTGGACCTCTTCTTTTCATCATCTACCTTCTTCCTCTTGGCAATATCTTTCGAAAATACGGTATTCTATTCCACTTTTATGCGGATGACACCCAAATCTATTACTCTAGCGAATGCTACCCTCCCTTCCTAATACTACCCTCCCTCCTACCTCTCTTCTTGACTGCTTTAATGAACTCAAATCCTGGTTCTCTACCAACTTCCTCAAATTAAATAGTGAGAAAACTGAATTTCTTTTAATTCGTACTAAATCAACTTTATCTAAAATAAATAGCTTCTCCCTCTCTATTGACAATTCTATTGTTTCCCCTTCTACTCAGGTTAAGAGATTGGGTGTCCTCCTGGACAGTACACTCTCATTTCAATCACATATTAATAACATTACCCGGTCTGCGTATTTCCATCTACGTAATATCAACCGTCTTCGCCCTTCCCTTACACAGAATGCTACTGCTATTCTTGTTCACAATCTTGTTACCTCACGTATTGACTATTGTAACTCCCTTCTTTTTGGTCTCTCTCATAATTCTCTTCTTAAACTTCAACTGGTTCAAAACTCAGCAGCTCGTATCATCACTAAAACTCCTTCATTTCACCACATCACTCCGGTTCTGCAGCAGCTTCACTGGCTTCCGGTCAAGCTTCGCATAGACTTTAAGATTCTTCTCACTTTTAAAGCTATTCACAATCTTTCCCCTTCTTACTTGTCTGATCTTCTCCATATTCATGTTCCCTCTCGTTCTCTTAGATCTGTCTCTTCTGTTCAACTTTCTGTGCCTTCTGCTCGTCTCGCCACCATGGAGCAGAGGGCTTTCTGTTGCTCTGCTCCCCGGCTCTGGAACTCTTTACCTCCAGACATCCGTAACCTTGACTCTCTGTCTATCTTTAAATCTAGACTCAAGTCTCACCTGTTTAAGCTTGCTTACTCTTCCCAAATCTTACTTGCCCTCTCACACAGTCACAGTCTTCTGTATTTTTTGTTATTGTTGCTTGTTTTTTGTCGTATTGTTTCTATGTGCTTTGTTTTGTAACTCATTGTTCGGTGTCCTTGGGTGTTGAGAAAGGCGCCTATAAATAAAATGTATTATTATTATAATTATATTTCACTTCCACATCTAAATCCTCACTATATAGTGCATTTCATCTCACAATGGATTAATTCAATGTATAAATTTACCCTGACCTGATAGGGTTAAAGTTGTGCAAGCTTGTGATCAAAGTAACCATGTCTCATGACAAAAAAGAGCATGACAATAAAATTAAATTAACACGCAGGAGCCTTACAGACAGTCCTGCTAGCGTGCAGAGAGCAGTCGCACTCTCAAAGAGTCTCACTGCTTTATTATTATGCTTTCTACAACCGCATTGAACTGCAAATGTGTGTGAGAGTGCAAGCATGGGCATTCCTCTATAGCCCTGAGGTTCAGGCACTTTAGGCTCATCAACATATACTCATCTGTAATCATCCTGAGCTTCAGGCTTTACTGTCAGAGTGCAATTTATATTTTACTCATTTCTACCTTTTTTCACATGCAATTAAATTCTGTTTTATTACATGCACTTTTATTTAAGGTTAGATGTTTTACGTTAAGGTTTCCAAGTCAAGTGTTTTCTAATAACATCACTAGCATACAGCTATACCTTGTAATTTTGGTGAAATGTTGATGCTGTGATTGAAATCATCAACGGCCTGCAATCAGCAGCGGCGTCGATGACGCAGATCTGTCCTGACAGAGAAAGAGAGCGAGATCAGTGTCCTTAGCTGATCCCGAGAAGGAAAGACGGCGAATGTCACAAGCCCAGGTATGCTCACACGCGAGGGTTTCCCTCACAGATCAACAGTTGCTATGCAACGCTGACAAAGAAAACAAACAAAAATGTTCCTGACGTGTGTTCCTGCCTCCAGCACTCTGTGCTAGGTGCAGTCTCGTGCAGTGTGGTACAGCCTTCATAATCACGCCACATCAAAGTCAGGCTTCTTGTTGTGCAGGCATTTCAGGGTTCATTCCTGGTTACTTATCTTGGCTCATCACTTTCGCTAGTGACCTTTGCAAATTTGATACAAAAGAGGCCAAGATTTAGATCTTCTATCTATGCATGCCATCACATCCTCAGATGTCTGAATATAGAAACAACGCAGTCAACAACAAAGCAAATATTAACTTCGATTCATTGATTTTAAGTACATCTTTTGGCTCGGCCTTGCACGTTATCCAGATTCCAAGCCTGACATACGTGGACGTGCATGCACAACTTTGGCCGAGTTAATATTAGATGTCGAAGCTTGTTTAAACAATTGCTTCTGCTTGACTAATGAAAAGTCTACATAGTGTGTGACAGCGGAGAAAAACATTGGTCTTTAATGAGGCCGATTCAGCTTCAGGCAGCATACAGCGTGAAAATATAGATTGTGGGATGATTTATGGAGTAATTGTGAGTGCAGGCACCTCTCAGCTCTGTCAATGAATAACATCACATCATCAGTGCCCATTCAGGATGAAATAAGCCAGAGACATATGACTACAATAACAAAATATGGCTTTTAGGTATGTATAGAAAGAAGAAGAAGAAAAAGAAGACCTTAACCATTAAAAGGTTAAGAATCTTAACCTTTTAATGTCCTGTCTTATTATTATTCATTTATTTATCTTCAAGTATATTATTCATTAACTACAGTGAGATTCATTGTGTACAATTACATGAGTAGGAATTTAAATCTGGAGTTTATGAGATTAAGTCGATTGTTTAATGTTTGATCGAATTATATTCTTCCTAGACTTCTAATAAAAAGGGACCCAGAGAGAGGAAAGGAACAGCGCCCTCTATCATGTTATGTCTGTATTTACCAACATTTATTCTCCTGTGTCCTGAAGATGTCGGAAAACTTCAAGCTACGGATTTAAATGTGAATGTTCATATACAGTATATGAATATCTGAGAAACATTCAAGAAACATCACCTTAGAGAAACTTTTCTGAATCATCGAATGTGAAGTGTTATTATAGAAGATTAATATTGAATATAAAACCTTAATATACACCTGGAATTTGCAGCTGCACTATTGTCAGAGCTGCTGTTATAGAAAATACCTTCTGACCAATTAGAAATTAAAGTTTAACAACATTTAACAGATGTGAATTGAAAAAATATGTTTTCACGAACAATTATTAAAGCAAACTCAGAAAAAAATTTCAATATACAGAAAGTCTGTCTATACACTCATATTATACTATAAGCCATTAGGTTATTCCATGCTTATGCCTGTTTTTGTTTCGTGAGGATTTCCTGCCTAATGTTCTGCATGTTATCATAAACCTCACATGCTATTCTGATTCAGTGATATCTCTCAGGTGAAATGTTTGCCAACAGCCCGGACCATCTTTCCTGTTTGGAAAAACACTTTTATCATTTATTCACTGTGTGTATGTGTGTGTTTGTGTGTGTGTGTGTTTGTGTGTGTGTGTAGCTACCCAGACCATGAGCAACACAACACACATACCACAGTGAGCAACAGAGATTAGATAATACCATAATACTAAGGGGAAATGTCCGCGAGACTGCATTCAGTTCAAACAGTCGTAATACCTGTATCAGACATGCAAACAGCTTGCCAGGATACTGGGAGATTTTCTCTGAGATTTTAGTCTGAGGTTCATTTGCCTCCACACATTTGTCCAAAACGTCAGCTCCATCTGGTAAAACTATGATGAATAACGTTTGTGGTTAGATTAGCATTGGGACAGAGAGTTTCAGCAGTGGTTATGTTTGGTATTTAGGGCTTGATATCAATTTACAGCGCAACAATACGCTTATAAATCTAGTCCTAGCTGTGTGTGCAAATACTATACTATATTCCTGCTATTTTACAGCATTTAAAAAGTGATTATCCATCTAGAATAAAGTCTAAAACATCAACACTCCAGTAGAAAGCTAAAGAACGAGAGAGCAAGAATGAGTCACTTGAATTGTTTTCACATCATTAAATGTAACTATAAATGGATAAAAAACAAAAAAACGCTGTGGTAAAAGAGGAATAAAAAGCTTTGGGACAAGCAGTTACAGGAAAGTAATCAGCGTCAGGGAGGTAACAATAATTCCACTACTTCAGACTTCACTGTTGTTGAGTGCTTTATTCCTTACTGGATAAGTTGACAACATCTGGGGTAAAGAGAAAAACAGATTTTTTGGCAGTTCATTCCATCACTAATGTGTGGCATTTAGCTAGTCATGAAACAAGATGTTATGAAAGGTGAAAAGAGAGACACTTTTACTATTCTATTAAAATTACATTTCTAAAAATGTGTTTAGCGAAGCCGTAATTTTTGCTTTAGCAGATTTCAGAAGGTTAGTTTTTGTCTAACATCAGCGAACGACTTGTGAAGCGAAACATTCTTCTTGTAGATGTTTTTATATAATTGCGAGGACAAACTAAGGAATAAACCTCTCTGTGTTGTGCAGTTATAGGAACATAATCAATGTGGTGTGATGAGTTTATAATCCAGAAGGAGTTTTATTTCTCTTATACCACAGTTACTACTTAATTATTAAAGTCATAAAATTAATTAAAAGTTTTAATTGATTTTGTGGAACATCTGTAAAACACACTAGTTCCTGTAATCTCTTATACTATAGAAGTCTTTCCCTCACTTTCTCCTGATGGTAATAAGATGTCCTGAAGACTTCCCTGTGCTGGAAAACTGTTACAAAATGCTAACACTGGAGACTCCTTCCATAAATGTTAGATAAACATGTCACAGAAACATCACCTTGTGAATGACTATAGAAACGCTATACAAATGTATAATTCATGTGATTAGTTCCACAGCACTACTGCCAGAGCTGCTGTTATAGAAACATATTCAACATCTTCGGACTAATCAGGATGGAGAACTGAAAACTACAGGCTGATAAAGTTCTCTGTCATTTAAAGGTTGATATTGTTTTATTTTGGTTGTTACTTTACTCGTTACCATCTTTATCCACCTCAGCGTGCGGCTGATGCTCAGATTAAATGTTTAAACTCACCCTAACATTTTTATCATGCTCCAGGCAGCCCCTAGTCTAGACAATGGATCTAAATAGCTGTTTCCGGTGTGCTGAAGGATCCTGTAAAATGACCGTCCTCTGAAGCATCAAACGCACATGAGGCTCCCGGTGGGAGCTGTTAGACAGGAACATTAAAAGGGTAAAAAGAGAGGAGCTTAATGTTTAAGGCTTGTGTGTGTGTGTGTGTGTGTGTGTGTGAGTAATTGATAGTCTGTCTGCTTTAACTAGCTGTCAGTGGAAGGGCTATAATTTGGTCTAGTGCCCCCCACCACCACCACCATCACCACCTCCACCACTCATCATACGCACCAAGAGATGAATCAGAGATCCATCCATTCCACACACACACACACACCACAACTACTATATTTTGTGCATTTTATGCAAATGAAACTGCTGCGTCTCATACATTAGAAGGTTTTTTATTAAATTGTATAATCACACCTCAGCGTCTCTGTGTGTTAAGACTACGAGACCATTATATAAACGGAGACTGAAAAAGATTACAGAGATCCCAGACCAGTTACAAACCACAGTCCCTGCTGATATGCGATTAGACCGAAATGCAAATGCAATCGACTGACAGCATCATCAAAGCACTCGCCTTCCTGCGCTGTGGGTAAATATGTCAAACACATCAGAGAGCATGTAATGACTTTTTCCTCCGTCTTGATCTGCTCGTCGTAGGTGGCGATTAGTGCTGTTATGATTTCCGGCTGTGTTTGATATCTGGATGTTGTAAACGTTCCTGTTCCTTGATAAACGGCGAGCTGTAATTAAAGAGGTGTAAGTAAGTGAGACGCATCATTACTGCAATCTGGCTCCAGGCGAACGTTGCTGGGGAGCGAAAGAAATAGTGCACAAAACAACAGCAGATCAATAGATATAAAGGAAATCATTTTGTGGAAAATGTAACATGCAAGCTGAATTTATTAATTCTGAATTTATTAACTTACTGATTTATTAAACAGCAGCCAAACATGTTCATATCTGCCAGAACAAACAAAACCGCTGCTAATCATTAAAATTAGCTGTTATTTAGCTAGCTAGCTTAGCACACAGGAGCTGTAGCACATGACATCCAGTTATCACTGTTTGTCCTCAATCTCTGATGATATTTAGTGAATTATTTAAATATATTCTGAATTTTAAATCTGTCTAATCAGACTCAGAAGCAGAAGAGGAGTTAATCATTTAAACATCATTTGGACATAAAAATCTTTGGAGTAATCAGTATACTAAAGCTATGTGACTTCTAAACAGATCTTACTCCTCTCTTTTTAAAAACTTTTTAAACAGTTTAATTTAATCCATCCATCCATCCATCGCAATGCTTATCCTACTTGGTTGCAGGGAACTAGGAGCCTATCCCAGGTAAATTTGGGGTTCAAGGCAGGGTACACCCTGGACAGGTTGCCAGTCTATTTCAGGGCACCATCACACACACTCACATACCCATTTCAACACTACGGACAATTTAGAGATGCCAATCTGCCTACAACACATGTCTGTTTAACTTAGGGAGGAAACCAGAGTACCCAGAGGAAACCCCTGAGGCACAAGGAGAACATGAAAACTACACACATAGACACACAGTGGAGTCAGGAAGCAAACCTTCAGCCAAACGTAAGGCAACATGTTAACAAACATGTTAACCATGAAGCCACCATGCCCCCCTCAATTCAATTCAGTTTACATTTATTTGTGTAGTGCTTTTAGCAATATTGTCACAAATCAGCTTTACAGAAATATTTCTCAGTTAGTCTTAATAAGCAAGTCAGAGGTGACATTGGTGAGGAAAAACTCTGTGAGACGACATGATCAAGAAACATGGAGAGGAACCCGGACCTAAAAAGGGAATCCATCATCATCTGGGTGACACCAGACAGTGTGATTAGTAATCATTTCTCTTCTATAACTGTGTTCTTTATGGTCTAAAAAGTGCAACGAGGAAATTATGTAACGAGGAAACTCATTTTAGTTTTAATATAATGTCTATATTAAAGGAATAAACTAAAGGAGACTTGAATTTAAAACTGTTCTAATCAACTGCAGTCCAAATGCATCTTCATGGTTTCTAAGTGGAACAATCCACAGTATTCTCATGTTTCTCATGTATCTGTGTTATGTGTAGCACTCAGAAATGTATTCTCTATTGTGTTGAATTCGAATTACAATATACTTGCGTACTTACTATGGCTGTAATGGATAATTTGTCAAACATTATGGTAATGGCAAAGACCCAAAGGCATAAAACTGAAACATAAACAGTGTGAGGTGCCGAGGCAGGTTCAGAGGCCCACTGGCTGATGCACATTCGTCATCAGCTGAACCCATGCCCTCTGACCCAGTGCTATACAGGTCAGAGTTGTTGGCAGGCGGCACTGTGTCCCTTCCCTTCACAGAGTCAGGTTGACACCAGATCTCTCAGTGTTCCTCTGCACTTTCTCTGTTTCCCTCTATTGTTCTCTTAACTTCACGCTCCCTGTTAGAGATAACATCGGCATTCGTGCATTTAGACGTCTACCTTACGTCTTTCAGTCTGTTTACTTTTCTACCAAAGCGAAACTCCTCTGGTCTAATTTGTAATCTGAACCTGCCCTCTCCCGCCATCTTACAGGGTCAATGTCAACCACAGTGTGGTCATAAATTATATCCGGATTTCATTACGACTTCCTGTCTGGTCTGTTAAATCAATGTTTATCATGTGGGGGGAATTCCACACAAATTAGTTTTATCAGCAGGCAGTAATGAGAGGCACGTGTCTAGAAGTGAAGGTCTTTCCATGCATAACATAGGCCTCGTGTATCATCTCATTTTTTGTTCATCTCAGTTTGCTTAAATTTTCAAAGCTTTAAAGGACAGTATTGACAAAAATTTTTAAATATACAATAATAATTTCTCACTTATTTCAAGTGTACTCAATCAAGACATATTTGGCATAGAATTTTTTAGCACTTTTGCACTGCAGCTCCATTGCCACTGTAGGTAAATTATCGGGTAAGACTCACCCACTATTTTTCCCACATTCTAAATGCAAGCCCAAATCTTCATGTACTTCAGTTAATCAACATTATGCAACAAAATCACAATTTTAAATAATTGATTTAGTTTTAAAAAGCAAATATGTTATCATATCACTGCAAACTTTGGGAGGCGGGAGAGTGAGGGAAGAGTCATGGAGGACTGCTCTGAGGAAGAATCCAAGATGGCCACCAAACAGCATTCTACACTGTGAAGATTTGTTCTTATTTGTTTAAAAAAAACCCAAAACAGTTTTGTGTCTGCATCCACAGGTTTAGTTTGGCAGAGATGTTCTTAAAAATGCTGGGCATGTGGAATTCATTCGAAAACAAAGGCAATGTGTAGGACACTTTGAAAACAAAGTGCCCTAAGTCATCAGTGTGTGACGTCAGTGAAAATCAGGTTGCGGTTTGAGGCAGTGAGTTACACATAAAACTTTCGAGTGGCTTTGAGTCCTATTACTTGTTAGCTACAGTAACTGTGTATTTCCAGTGCAAAACTAAAGAAGGTAAAGTCTTATTTACTGTTAACTCACTTCATCTGATGGATGTGGAAAATTGTTTGAAGTTGATTTTTTGACAAACTATCCCTTTAATAGTGTGTTTCTTCAGTGCAATGCTTTTCGTTTGGCACAGCTCTCGATGTTCGTACTGATCTGATCTGTTAAATCTAGTCAACATGGACAGTTTTATCAGGACGCAGCATCACAGAAACAGATATGATAAAGCTCCTGACCCGAAGACGTTGTTGTAGACAAAACCATGTCTTTCACCAGCCACTGTTCTGTGATTGCAGTTACATTTGTTTTATGTCTGTGGCTCAGAGCTGCTGATTAGAGGCCGTGCGTAAGCAGTGATACATCCCTGTTGGTGGGAGGTCAGACGTCATGTTTAGGAGGGACATGTAGACCTTTAGAGTATAGAGTGAAAGAGAGAGAGAGAGAGAGAGAGAGAGAGAGAAAAGAGTGACAGAAATCTTACTGGCCACAGTAATGGGGATTAATTCTGTCTTAATGAATTAATAGTTCATTGTTTCTATAGAAACATCTTTTCACATTATATAGTCTAATACAAATTGGACAAAAATTGTGTTAATTAACAAAGCAAAAATATATAATCATTAAAGATAATACAGAAGGTGTTTATTCGACATTTTTGGAAGGAATGCCCAGTGTCACCGCATTGTAGTGAAGGACTTTACAAGAACTTAACTTCAGTAAAGAGGAAGCAAAGAGGCTGATTATGAAACTAATGTTTAGCTGCTTTAATGCAAGTGAAAAAAATGGTGGCTCAATAGTTAAGGCTCTGGGTTACTGATTGGGTCAAACCCCAGCACTGTCACTGTTGGAACCCTCAGCAATGGTTACTGTTGGAACCTGGTCTGCTCCAGTGGTGCTGTATCATGGCTGACCCTGTGCTCTGACCTAAGCTGGGATATGCAGGGAAGGAATTCTGCTATAATGTATATGTTACAAGTAAATGCTTCTTCTTAATGGAACTGATAAGCAGAAGTGATTTGCTTTTTGATTTGCTTTCTTTGTTTCACACCATTAATGTATCAATTAAATGTAACTATGAACAGATATAATGTATGATGTGTTGTTCTTTTATAAAGGACAAAAAAATCATTAAAGAAAAAATCAAAAATGACATGCCATTACATGATGTGCTAGAATTAATCAACTTTGGGGTGATAACAATAACAATGGTGTGTTTTATTCTTCACATTAATGAGTGAATAGTATTTAGGTATATAAAATAATGATAAAATGCTGTATTTCCAGCTCTTTTTCATTCGTATTCTTTAATATAAACTAGATTTGAGCTTGCCAAAAAGCATACATTTCTATAAAACATTATTACATTACAGGATAATCAAATATTTTATAATTTATGTTATATGGGTTATACTGACCTATCATATTTCATCAAGCTCAATATGAATGGTCATTTTAAGGTAGATTTGTTTGATATAATCTTAAATAATTTTAGTACCACTACAAAATATGGGGACACTTGAAAGATTAAAGCATGTCTATGCTTTTTCTTGTCAAAAAAAAGGAGAAATGTAGCTAAATGATAGTTCTCAGGTCTCTTGACCATCGCCAAACTGCCTTGAATTTGAATACAGATACTGACACTGATGTTGTTCTTCGAAAGATTAAATTGCGACTTGTGCCATAAATCTTTGAGATAACGCAAATATGCATGAATGAGTAGTTCTGCAATTCTGATAACATCACGAAATCACTGTCTTCATTAAAACCATATGGCAAAAACAACCGTGAGTCAGATTCAGGGCAAACTGCTCTGAAATAATTTATAGCCAGGCCATAATTAAAGGAACAGAACTTTGAGGATATCACTCAGGCCAGGTGCATAGCCATATGGGACGACGGAAGACACGAGAGACACGAATACCTGGTCGAATGATCATGAATCGCTCTCTGGATTTCAGTGGACTTATTAAATCACTGTGCTGGGGGTCACAGCATGTTCAGGCTCCTTACTTCCTTCTGAATGGTCTGAAAGTTTAAAACAACACAGAGGTAATGAGATACGCATATACGCTCACCATCAACTTTATTAGGAATACCATACCAATACTCCTTTGTTCTTACAACAGCATCAGTTCTTAATGGCATGGGTTCTGTAACATGTTTGCAACATTCCTTTCCTTTGAGATTCTGCTCCACACAATCTCCACATGAGATTGCATCACATAATTAATGCAGATTTTTCAGCAGCTCACAATCCGACCTGGTCAAACTGCAGGTTCATGCTGTGAATCTCCCGTTGACCACAACCCAAATCGATTATACTGGATTCAGGTCTTGAGGCTGGAGAGGCTATTAAAGTTCACTTACCTTAGTGAACTTTAATATGTTCATGGAAATAGTTTGAGATGCTTGTAAACAAAAAAAAGTCTTTCTATTCGTATTTTTTGGAATTTGATTTGGTCATATGCCAATTCCCACCCACCATCCAACTCTCCCGTATCATATGACTGCAACCAGTTCTTCGAAATCTCCCCTATCATATGACTGCAGTTGGGATGGGTGAAGGCTCACACACACTTCCTTCGGAAACAAGTGAAGTCAGCTAACTATATCTTTAGCTTTCATCTATAGCAGAAGAGAAAATCGCTATCTGCCTTCTTTTGCATACATGATTCACAGACTCCAGTGATTCCCTGGTGTTGCTCTGATTGACAGAAGGGAGAGAGTATCACCTTTTTGCTCTCTTGGCTCACAACTATATTGGCAGGACTTTAATTGCAATCTACTGACTAGGGCCAAAGAGTTTCAGTTGCTCCATGTATGAGACATGATCCTTCAAACAACTATTCTTAGCTTGCTTTCACACATGCCTTTGACATCTGAACAATTAAGCCACAGACCAAAAACAATTTTTATACATTACTAGTAGGATGCTTTTATCACTTTTTTGCTAAAGTTTGCAATGTGGTGAATAGTCCAGCTTGGCCTGACCAGCTCATCTCTGAACTTGTGGACCATCTTTAGCTGCGAAGTTAGACTACTTTCTAGCTTCATCATTACTTGACTAAATTGTTCTTGACTAATTCCTTTACTCATGTTATTTTCCATCAAAGCATTAACATTTTTAATGGCAGCTGGTTATCAAATCTATAAGTGATAGATTGTGGAGTGTAATAATGACTTCATGATGTGATGTTTGTCATAAAACCCATCCCTAATTACAGCTTCATAACTGTATAAGCACAGAGATGATGAAAACCAGCTGTTCTCTGAACATAAAACAGGCATTACCACACGTTGGTGCTGATGTAAAGCTGAATTTTTTTTAAAGCAAAGATCTAGCAGCACCACCTGGTGTTCACTTGCAGCCATGACACTTTCCAGTCCTGAGCTGTGTCTGAATTCGCTTCCTATTCGCCAGACAGTGCACCATTGTTGCAGTCGAATATATAGTGATTTCTTTCTTTCACACCAGGGCAGCTGTGTATATACGTAAGGAATGAAACACTGGGTGCTTTGCTGCTATAGGAAAATAATACTCAGTGTTGTAGTGCAGTTAGTTACCATCCCAAATTTGATTCTTTTCCTGTAACAGCACATCTCAGTATTTTATTCCTCTTATATATCAGCAATAACTTGTTAGCCTACAAGTTCTCATTTATTCAACAACGACAAATTACACCTTTTTCCTTTTATAGTTACATTTAACATCGAGGAGCATCCTCAAAAACAAGTTGGTTCCCTTATTATTATTATTAATTCACATTTCCAAATCTACCCTAACAGCTGTGTGTTCAGTGTATGTGAAAATGTAGCCTCTACTTTTATAGATTTCTACACATTAAAGAGAAGCAGAATCAGTTATATGCCACTTTAATTGTATCAAGTTCCAAAAGAAACTAGTAATAATAATGTAAGAACATATCAATTAACACTGAACTAAAACCAGTGGTCATATACAAACATTGGATTTTACAACGTAATCATTTCTAAACACGAAAACTGCATTTTAAAAAGGTAGATATGAAATAAAATGTTTCTCTTGCAAAAAAAGAGCCCCAGATGACTTCTGAGTGAATAGAGGACAACAAATCTGCACAATTTATTTAGCATCTGTAGACTTTGACGATCTGTAGAGCTTTAAATATCAGGCGATGTAAATGGTAGGTCAGAGAAAATGTCAAATCCTCAACAACTGAATGTTATCACCCTGCCGATGGTCCATAGAAGTTCTGCGTTACTTGGTCCAGCTGACTTTAGGAATATCGTAATGCTCAGTCAGTGTGTCCAGATGTCTGTTGAACTCCTTGAGGAAAAAGACAGAATCAAATTTAGCTACAGTGACCTAATATGCTTAACTCAATATATATTTACACCTCTGGAAAAAAAACATGAGACCACTGCAAAATAATCAGTTTCTTATGTTTTTTTTCTTACAGGTGCATGTATTGGTGAGATGAACAGTTTTGTTTCATTTTTTTGTGAACTGCTGACAATATTTCTCCTAAATTCAAAATATAACTATTGTTATTTAGAGTGTATATTTAAAGGAAATGACAACACATCAAAATAACCCAAGATCATGGAGCATCTGCAGAGCTTTAATAACTCCAATAAAACAAAATGCAAATAATTTATAAACAAATTGTACTAATGCTTTGGCTTAATAACATTATATTTGGTGGAATAACCCTGATGTGCATGTGTTTTGGCTCCATGCTCTCCACCAGTTTTTCACATTGCTGTTGAGTAACTTTATACCACTCTTTTTGCAAAAAAGCAAACAGCTCAGCTTTGCTTGATGATTTGCGACCATCCATCTTCCTCTTGATGACATTCCAGAGGTTTTCAATAGTGTTCAAATCTGGAGATCTCTTTTCAAATCTCTTTTCCAGAGCTGTATATATACACGTGTATATATATACACTATATTGCCAAAAGTATTCGCGCACCCATCCAAATAATCAGAATCAGGTGTTCCAATCACTTCCATGGCCACAGGTGTATAAAATCAAGCACCTAGGCATGCAGACTGTTTTTACAAACATTTGTGAAAGAATGGGTCGCTCTCAGGAGCTCAGTGAATTCCAGCGTGGAACTGTGATAGGATGCCACCTGTGCAACAAATCCAGCCGTGAAATTTCCTCGCTCCTAAATATTCCACAGTCAACTGTCAGCTGTATTATAAGAATGTGGAAGTGTTTGGGAACGACAGCAACTCAGCCACGAAGTGGTAGGCCACGTAAACTGACGGAGCGGGGTCAGCGGATGCTGAGGCGCATAGTGCGAAGAGGTCGCCAACTTTCTGCAGTCAATCGCTACAGACCTCCAAACTTCATGTGGCCTTCAGATTAGCTCAAGAACAGTGCGCAGAGAGCTTCATGGAATGGGTTTCCATGGCCGAGCAGCTGCATCCAAGCCATACATCACCAAGTGCAATGCAAAGCGTCGGATGCAGTGGTGTAAAGCACGCCGCCACTGGACTCTAGAGCAGTGGAGACGCGTTCTCTGCAGTGACGAATCGCGCTTCTCCATCTGGCAATCTGATGGACGAGTCTGGGTTTGGCGGTTGCCAGGAGAACGGTACTTGTCTGACTGCATTGTGCCAAGTGTAAAGTTTGGTGGAGGGGGGATTATGGTGTGGGGTTGTTTTTCAGGAGCTGGGCTTGGCCCCTTAGTTCCAGTGAAAGGAACTCTGAATGCTTCTGAATGAGCATACCAAGACATTTTGGACAATTCCATGCTCCCAACTTTGTGGGAACAGTTTGGAGCTGGCCCCTTCCTCTTCCAACATGACTGTGCACCAGTGCACAAAGCAAGGTCCATAAAGACATGGATGACAGAGTCTGGTGTGGATGAACTTGACTGGCCTGCACAGAGTCCTGACCTCAACCCGATAGAACACCTTTGGGATGAATTAGAGCGGAGACTGAGAGCCAGGCCTTCTCGTCCAACATCAGTGTGTGACCTCACAAATGCGCTTCTGGAAGAATGGTCAAAAATTCCCATAAACACACTCCTAAACCTTGTGGACAGCCTTCCCAGAAGAGTTGAAGCTGTTATAGCTGCAAAGGGTGGACCGACGTCATATTGAACCCTATGGATTAGGAATGGGATGTAACCTAAGTTCATATGCGAGTCAAGGCAGGTGAGCGAATACTTTTGGCAATATAGTGTGTGTGTGTGTGTGTGTGTGTGTGTGTGTGTGTGTGTGTGTGTATGTATGTATGTATGTAATATATATATATATATATAAAATATATAAATATATATAAAATATATATATTTTATCATCATTCTTGAGAGAATATATATATATATATATATTCTCTCAAGAATGATAAAATCAAGCAGTGCTAGCAAGGAGTCAGGAAATTGCCATGTAGGAAATCAGTGATTGGTCGTTCAGAACAACGGCAAATAGTGATTGGTCATTGAGAAACAGTGACTGTGTGATTTAGTGAACTTGTTCTCTCTACTTGCATCACCAAACTGAGCACAGGCCAAGTACCATCATCTACTCAGTGTCTTTCTCACTAAGAAATAACCAAATCTAGCAGCAGAGAGGGCAACACTGTGACTATGACATGCAGGCAATTCAAAGCAATCAGCGCATGTGAACAAAAGAAATACAGGAGACTGGATGTAACAGAGCAAAACAGTCAATAAGAACACACTCTTACCTCAACTCTGCGCTTGTGTGTCTTGGAGGCTTTGTTCAAAATTCTTTCCATTTGCTATTAAAAATGAGCAGAGGAGAAAAGTGAATCAAAATACAGCTCATTCTTTATATTAAGTACACAATATCAAAACAATGGCATTTTTCTTTTTGGAATAAGGAAGGTGTCCAAACATCATTAAAAGGACCAGTACATATTTTAACTGAACTAATCAGACATGACTTTTTGAAGTGCTTTTCACCAAACAGTGTGGAAAAAATGTTGCTGTAACTAACAGAATTTTATGAGCAACTACTTTTACTTCTGAATTACATTAAATTTGCCCACTGTTGCAGCCCTAGGACAAAGATGTGCACATTAGATGGTTTAATAATATAATAATGTTTAATAATATAATAATAAAGATCAAGTATGCACCTAATTACACTGTATAAAAAGACCATACAAAAATGCACTCACTCTTTTCTCCTGGATTTTGTCAAAGGCGATTTGAGCTGGTGTTCTTTTATCAACATAAGCCTTCTTGGTTGTTTCCTCATCTGTTGAAGTGGTCAGAACCTGCTTTTCCAAACGCTTCATCTCCTTGTCCTTCTTCTTCTTCCTGTTTAAATGACATTACATCAAGTCAGGAATAGAACACTTGCAAGATAATCAACAATTCTTATATATCTTGTAGTTTTTAGCATTGCACTAGTAACTTCTGGTTATCACGTTACCCTGTGCATACTGACTATATGTAAGATATACAGTGTGCAATCTACGACCTGTCTTTGCGTTACTGTCTATATTGCTGCTGTCTGTCTGTCTATCTATCAGCAGGGTGGTGTGATGAGGGAGAGTTACTATAACCAGCCCAAAGATGATTAGTAATGTCTAAAAAATTATGATTACTGATGATTAGGTTCTTTATTTATTAACGAACAGGCCATTACTTTTTATATGACTATAGTGTCCAGGAAAGTAGCAGCTAAAAATTATTCTTCTCACTAGTCTCTTCATATGATTTAGTTTGAAGTGAGAAACTGCAAAGTGTAAACTCCACAGAATCAGAATCAGCTTTATTGCCAAATACTGTGTGTTTTACACGTACAAGGAATCTGCTTTGGTGTGTTGGTGCACAACAAGAAAAAATATAAACGTAAAAATATAAAGAACAATTAAATAAGATTAACTGTGTCGAAAATATAGATAAATATATACACCGTGTAATAGTGCAATAGTATAGTGTATAAAAAGTGTACCAGTGCAAACAATTAAATTACCAATGCTACAGTCAGTGCAGATGGAAACATTAACTGTACATTAATTGTACATTAGCTGTGTCCGTCCTGAACAATTTCTGATGTTAGGAAACTTATAGTTATTGTTTTCCACCAAAGAAATAACTGAGGACACAGGATTTTACACTCGGTGGGATTCTCAGTAAGGTGATCAGATACAGTATATTGCCAAAAGTTTTGGGACACCCCTCCAAATCATTGAATATAGGTGTTGTTTTTTCAGGGGTTGTTCTTGGCCCCTTAGTTCCAGTGAAAGGAACTCTTGCGCATAGCAAGACATTTTGGACAATTGCATGCTCCCAACTTTAGCAAAACAAGGTCCATAAAGACATGGATGGGTGAATTTGGTGTGGAGGAACTTGCAGAGTCCTGACCTCAACCCTATAGAACACCTTTGAGAAGAATTCTAGAGGAATGGTCAAAAATTTCCATAAACACACTCCACACAACATTAAATTCATGTGCAGACACCCCAGATTTGGCCTGGCTCGCATATCTTGGTATGCTGAAGCATTAAGAGTTCCTTTCACTGGAGCTAAGGGGCCAAGCTCAACCCCTGAATTCAATGATTTGGAGGGGTGTCCCAAAACTTTTGGCAATATACAGTATATCTTTTGTCTTCAGAACTAGACGCTAGAGAGGGGACGACTTTTATAGCTATTTTTACACATTTTTATATCATGTAAATGATAACAGGAATTACCTTGTCGCGAATGCATTGCACAGCACTATATATAATTATAAATGAATAAAATGACTTTTTAAAATAAATTAAAAAATGATAATCGCTGGCAAATTCCTTGGGTGTTTGTCTAATAAAACAATTCAGGACGTGAGACTGAGGATAAATAATCAACTCCTCTTCATCACATTACCCTGGTGTTGATGTTTTCTCTTTAAGACCACGACACTGTACTGTTTAATTCTAACATAAACAGTAACGTCTAGCTAATTCTGGCTAAAAACAACACAGCGTTAGCCAAGTTAACTGGCTGTATCAGGAAGACTTCTATTTTTAAAGTGCAATACATTGTGTATAAGAGTCTAAAAGCCATCAGAATGTATACATTATAATTAAGACACTATAATAATATAAGGGATGTTTAAGCTTTAGCTAGGTGAGCTAAGCTATCAGCTGGACCAGTAACTCGTTAGCAATAAAGCCAAGAGCCGGGCTAACTATACTAAAACAAGCCAAATTACTTTCTAATTAATTTAGGTAGACAATGAAACAAAATACGTACTTTTTACCAGCTGAAATATCTCCAGTTCCTTTGAGTTTTAATGATCCTTTCTGAACACCTCCGTATTCCGCCATCTTGCTGACGTTATTTTCTGGAAAAATCAAACCGGAAGTTTTGTATCCTCAGCTGAAGGAGTGTAGCGTCATAATTTTTAAAAATATATATTTATGTATAGATAATGCTATGCATAAAGATACAAACTTGTGTTTCTAAAAATACGATTATAAACGATAATAAAATAATATGATTTAATATAACAGTTATATTAGTCAATCCAGTTTAGCGAATTTAACGGTGCGCATGCGCATTGCTCCTACTGATGCCGGAACTGCTTTGGTCACGTGTTTATGTTTTACAGCATGGTGCTTGAAAATGGCTCTCAGTAACGTCCTGAAGTCTTTATCCGGAGTTAATGTGTTCAGTTCCCACACACGGCTTTGTGTTTGCTCTGTAGTGAACAGTTATGTCCAGACTCGAGGATATGCTAAAAAAGCCGGTATGTTTTTTAAAATAATTTTTTAAAAGGTGTTTCTAGGAAACTAGGCAACTAAGGTACCGTTAGCCTAGACCTGACCTTGGCTGAATAAGAAGCACCTCATTGAGTAATAGACGTTATATGAACCATACAAGTGCATACTGTTGATTTGGTAATAAAGTTAATACGTTAATGAGAGGGCGATATTATTTCAGATTTGGGTGCAACACATCGCATTTTCTCCAGTTGTTCTACTTTAATGCATTTATGTTTGATCATGTTTCCTCAGCTGCTAAAGGGAAAGGAAAAGGCATGGTGAAGGATGTGCAAAAGGGCCCAGAGGTGTGTAAGGACCCGGTGAAGCTGACCTCACATGCTGTTGGGGTAAACATCTACAAACAAGGAGAAGATCCACCACTGAAACCCAGAGAGGAATATCCAGCATGGTAAATCATGCCATGGCATAATGAAATCTGTCCGTTTCTGTGGATTTAAATGAACTTGCATAAATTAGTGGATATATTGGTTCTATTAACGTCATTCAGCTAAAAGAAAGGTTCTGAAAGCACTTATTAATTATTAAATAATTAAATAAAATTTAATTGCACTTTTACAAACAACCTTCGCAATTTCTTCCTTCATGGAAACCCGTGCTGCATATACCAGAATAGTCATTCAGTAGTTAGAATTTTATAGCAGAGTTGCAGCATTATTGGATTGAAATAGAATGTCTATATGATCCATAGGGTTTTATATATTATACAGTCAGCTCCAGAATCGTTGGCACCTTTAGAAAAGATATGGGAAAATATCAATGTGATATAGATATAATATAATAAAATGTAAGAGATATCCAACAAAGGGTGGCAATAAATATAGAGCTGGTGCTATCTTGTTGCCTGAAGTGACAATTTTGGATGTTTCCAGGTTGTTCGAGTTGGATCTTGGTCCCCCCAAAAAACTTCATGAGCTGGATCCAGAGAGCTACGAATACTGGAAGCGTTTGAGGAAGGAGCACATCTGGCGTTTCAATAAACTGCATAAAGGAAAGAAAATCTGATCAACTCTGACACGTTTATTTAGCTGTGAGGAGCTATGATACAGTCTCACTGTGGTAAGAAAGTGATGGTATCAGATCGATGCAGTACAGCCCATGCCCATGAACTTTCTGTACAGTCGATCTGTTAATCACTTGAACTGTGTGGTTCAGTGGGACTCGCATGTGTCGCTCAGCACCTATGCCAAGTACTGTGTTTATCACGTTGCCTCAGGAGCGACTATTATAGAATGTACACGGGAATATAGTTGGAGTGACACTTTGAGGGGGGAAAAAAAGATGTCATTATTTAACATCATAATGCTTTGTATGTAAATAAACTGAACACTGATCTTCCTAAGAGATTTTCCATGAGTTTTTTTTTTTGATGATGATGATGATGATGATGTGGTGGTGGCGGCAGCAGCAGCCTATTCACTTGAGATCTGATAAATGTGATTTACATTTTTATTGTAAGCAAACCATTCAGTGATGTGGATGGATCCTGGAAGAGAGCACTCCCACTAGGATCGATGTGTTTCTTTTACGGAAAAGACGATCAGTCAAAAGAACCTTGTACTGATTTACAGTGATTGTTCTTGCAAAGAGGAACCCCTGCTCCCCATATGAACGAGTCTTTCATGTGTTTTTCTTCAGTTGAAGTTGCACTTGAATGTTTTGTGTTTTATTAATTCAAAACTTGTTATAAATTCAAATTAAAAAAAACTTTTTGTCCCTAAGGGGCAATTAAAGGCACGTGAGCAGCATGAAAGGCATAAAAATAATAAAAATACAATAAAAAACATACACTATATTGCCAAAAGTATTCGCTCACCTGCCTTGACTCGCATATGAACTTAAGTGACATCCCATTCCTAATCCATAGGGTTCAATATGACGTCGGTCCACCCTTTGCAACTATAACAGCTTCAACTCTTCTGGGAAGGCTTTCCACAAGGTTTAGGAGTGTGTTTATGGGAATTTTTGACCATTCTTCCAGAAGCGCATTTGTGAGGTCACACACTGATGTTGGACAAGAAGGCCTGGCTCTCAGTCTCCGCTCTAATTCATCCCAAAGGTGTTCTATCGGGTTGAGGTCAGGACTCTGTGCAGGCCATTCAAGTTCATCCACACCAGACTCTGTCATCCATGTCTTTATGGACCTTGCTTTGTGCACTGGTGCACAGTCATGTTGGAAGAGGAAGGGGCCAGCTCCAAACTGTTCCCACAAAGTTGGGAGCATGGAATTGTCCAAAATGTCTTGGTATGCTGAAGCATTCAGAGTTCCTTTCACTGGAACTAAGGGGCCAAGCCCAGCTCCTGAAAAACAACCCCACACCATAATCCCCCCTCCACCAAACTTTACACTTGGCACAATGCAGTCAGACAAGTACTGTTCTCCTGGCAACCGCCAAACCCAGACTCGTCCATCAGATTGCCAGATGGAGAAGCGCGATTCGTCACTGCAGAGAACGCGTCTCCACTGCTCTAGAGTCCAGTGGCGACATGCTTTACACCACTGCATCCGACGCTTTGCATTGCACTTGGTGATGTATGGCTTGGATGCAGCTGCTCGGCCATGGAAACCCATTCCATGAAGCTCTCTGCGCACTGTTCTTGAGCTAATCTGAAGGCCACATGAAGTTTGGAGGTCTGTAGCGATTGACTCTGCAGAAAGTTGGCGACCTCTTCGCGCTATGCGCCTCAGCATCCGCTGACCCCGCTCCGTCAGTTTACATGGCCTACCACTTCGTGGCTGAGTTGCTGTCGTTCCCAAACACTTCCACGTTCTTATAATACAGCTGACAGTTGACTGTGGAATATTTAGGAGCGAGGAAATTTCACGACTGGATTTGTTGCACAGGCGGCATCCTATCACAGTTCCACGCTGGAATTCACTGAGCTCCTGAGAGCGACCCATTCTTTCACAAATGTTTGTAAAAACAGTCTGCATGCCTAGGTGCTTGATTTTATACACCTGTGGCCATGGAAGTGATTGGAACACCTGATTCTGATTATTTGGTTGGGTGAGCGAATACTTTTGGCAATATAGTGTATATAGAATATATAAACAAGAACAGTACCAGTAATAAAAGGAAATTGAAAATTGAAATTGAAGCCACAGTAATGACCATATAATGTTGTAATACACCTTCAAAATCCCAAATGAATCCCATGGTTCTGCTTGGAATCTTTGATAGAGAAACTTCCTGGTTTCCTTCCTGAAGAGCTCATTCAGGCAGCCCATTTAAACTTTATCTAAAATGAAACTGACATACTCATATACTCGAATAGACATTTGGGGGGAAATAATTAGTGACCTGTAATTATGTTGTTTTATTCCTGTCACTTATTACAAGAATGATGTCATATTCTTGTTTATTCATTTGTAGTTATATTTAAGATCTACTGGAAACAAGTTATTTCCTGTTTACACTTATGCTGTTCTCTCACCAGCCTCTCTTCATTTCTCTCTAAAATAACGTCATGGTACTGAGAACCCCTCTATCCTGAAGACTCTTCTGTGTCGGAAGACTGACTTAACAAAGCACTAGAAATTCCTTTCCATTAACGTTAAATGGACCATAAACGTCAACTTATGAACGATTACACGCGTTTTTAATGCTTCCGTGGGGTGTCTGCTGTACAAGTCTCTGTGAATGAGCTGTTGTTATAGGAACGATAACAAAATGAATGCATTAATGTAATGATAGTAATAATGTGTGAGCTCCTGCTACAGATCATGAATGAAATAAATCAACATCTTCTGGCCAATCAGAATGCAGAATTCACCAGCGCTTTAGGTGCATGCTGTGTCCCATTTAGGACAAAGTATGATTTATCTGATCTATGATGCGGTCCTTCCTCTTTTCCGTGTGATTAACGGTGTGTGTGTGTGTGTGTGTGTGTGAGAGAGAGAGAGAGAGAGAGAGAGAGACCGAACTGGGTTGCGCTGTTACAGGCGGAGTAGGCGAAAGCACCCCCCCCGCTCTCTCTCTCTCTCTCTCACACACACACACACACACACACAACTCTCTGTGTGTGTGCAAGTGTGAAGGTTCCATGCAAATGCGTGTTAGAAAGAGGAACTGCTGGTCAGAAGGCACAGAGAAGCTCTTTACAGAAGCTTCAGGATTCAGGATCTTCAGCTTGTATATATTAGAGTAAAGCCTCGCGCTGATGATCAAACTTACCTGATTGAATCCGACTGACAGGAGACTGATGGATCTCTTCCTGTTCGTGGTGCGAGATTTTTAAAACCCTGTTTTTATTTATTTATTTATTTATTTTAAAATAAAACAAAAACCAACCAAAAAAAAGCTCTTTAAAGGCCTGCGAGTGAAGACACACTTCCGGGAAACCTCGCTACGACACCACAGGTACTGTTCATTTAAACACCGATCACGCTGTTTTACTCCATCATAGAGAAATCTGATTCATTTAGTATTTAATTTTCACACCGATTGCACGAATGATCGTCTCATTCGTAGACTGATCTAGGCACCCGTCACACCAGGCAATTGTATAAAGAACACAGCTGAGTGATAGTGAAGGCAGCTTACTGGTTTATGTTTGTTTAATTCACCGTAAAGTTCAGCGTTTCATTTGCAAAACAATGTTTCCTTGGATCGACTCATTTGAATTACAGCCCCATGCTGATAACGCTACACTGTTCACCTGAATAGAGAGCAGATCGTTGAGTAGAGACAGGTTCTAACATGAAATGCCTGAGACACTAGTGTGTGTGCTGTGATGGGCTGTCATAGAAAAATAATAATTTAAAAAAAAAAAAAAAACCCACCACAAACTACATTCTTTTGCTATAGTGTATACTGGAGTGTTTATCACAACAATTTTCCATTGATTACACATTTTTTTATTCATAAAAGAATATTTTCTGAGCAGTTAATTGTTGTGGGAACGTCAGTGGAACAAGTTAGTTCCTGTTACTTAAAAAGTGATTAACTGTGTGAGCACTTCCCTCACCAGCACAGTGTTAACACAGTGTTCCTCACAGGAAACTTCTCCATAGTCCATATCAAGGCATAGGTGTTCAAAAAACACATTTTAATGAATCCATCTATTGTTAAACTTATATTGTCCCTGTGTTAGAAATGATAATATTAGTACAGTGCATTAGGTCAAATCCGTGATTTGCAGCCGCATTATTGTTGAGCTGCTGTTGTAGAAAATTAATCAACACTTTCTGACCATTCATATATACGAGAATTCAGCAGCTGTGCTACTAATATATACACCGAGCAGGCATAACATTATGAGCAGTGACATCATTATGGCACCTGTTAGTGGGTGGATATATTAGGCAGCAAGTGAACATTTTGTGATGGCTACACGACTGGCTTTGAGCATCTCCAAAACTGCAGCTCTTTTGCGGTGTTCCCGGTCTGCAGTGGTCAGTATCTATCAAAGGATCCTTTAAGTCCTGTAAGTCCTTTAGATCCTGTAAGTTGTGAGGTGAGGCCCTTGGAGGATGCACCTCAGAACTTTCAGGACCTATTGGATCTGCTGCTAACATCGTGGTGCCACAGAACACCTCCAGGAATCTAGTGGAGTCCATGACTCGACAGGTCAGAGCTGTTTTGGTGGCAAAAGGGGGACCAACACAATATTAGGCAGGTGGTCATAATGTTATGCCTGATTTGGTGTATATCTAGCAGATTCTTAGACCCAAAAATTCAGAGAACCATAAGTTCAGAAATGATTGCATTAAACTATAACTGTAGGTTCAGTTTGTCTCTTTTTAGAGAATCCATAAAAAAAGTTTTATGTGGAACCTCATAACAACACATGGTTTGCCTTTCAGAGAAAGTCTCAGGTAGAACGCCTTAATAAGGCTAGAACCATTAACCATCAAAAGATCTCTCAAGGAACTCTATTTTACTAAAAGTATATAACAGTAGCTAACTATAGTGTATTATTATTATTATTATTATTATTATTATTATTATTATTATTATTATTATTATTATTAAAATATCATAACTATAAGAAGTTTCAATTGTTTCCTGTTTTTTAACAGTTTAATAAAATTTAATGGTGTAATTAAATACACTTTTCATACCAGTATAACAGTATAATTAAAAACACACTAATTACATTTTGTGAAGCTGAATTAAAAATTAGGGAAACTATTGGGAACCATTACAACCATTATCTCCTGATAAGAAGAAGTTGAATACAAACAATTAAGTCAATTCCCACAAGGAACTGAAATACTATTTCCTCTTCAGCAAGCATGCTTTTTTCTTTAAATAACTCAAACACAGTCTGGGTGATAAACCCAGATGTTGATGTTGCTGGTCAACAACATCACAACCACAACATTAGCTAAAGCTAGCCATGTAGATTTCTTTCACTTTCTTAACCTGATCACGTACAGCTGATGAGGTGTTTGCCAGCCCCCAGAGCAAATTGCAATGCAGACTTAGGTTATTAGCACATTCACTTATTGCTCTACTGTGGTGGATTGTCTCAGAAATAAAATATTATTGGCAGAATCATACTAAATTAATATAAATATGCACATACCAGGCTTTAACAGGTGCATTTGCATGAAAAAGAGAACATGAATATGACCTAATATGAATAAAAAAAAAATCAGAACTTTTAATGATAGTGTAGCTAAATTTCTCTTAGGCTCAATAATGATTAATATTGAGGGAAACAGAGCACCTAAAATCCCATATCATGTTCTGACAGATTTAAGTGGACACCGAAAAGAATGGGGCATCACTGTATTCAGTAACCTTTCACTTTACAAATTTCTAATCTGTGAAACATTATCTTTATGTTCATAAGAGAAACTGAGTTAAAAAAATAAAGTCTCGTTCGATTTCACTTTTATGTGTAAATGGTTTATATGAATAGGACAGATGAGTGCAAGTATTTCTTTGTATTCGACTGCTTGTTTTTATTCCAACAAATGAGCAAAAGCAAGGCCAAAAGAAGCAGTGGTGTTTGCAATGGTATTTGATAGCTATTAAAAAAAAAGTAAAATTCTTTGTGATTTTAGATAAAATACTGCTAGTGAATGAGTTGTGCAACATAATGCAACAATGATTTGGAAAGTACCTCTAATAGAGGAAGAATATGATAATGGGAATAACATGTAAATTCCCTAGGGCAATGAGGTTAACTAACCGGGTGAGATTGCAAGTGGTTTGTCTGTTGGGTTGGTTGGAACTGGAAATATATGAATGGGTGGAGTTTAGGAGTTGGCTGTGTTCGACGCTAGAAATGTTGGTGTGGCTGGATCTTAGTGTGGTGAAAAACCACCTGAAAAATTACGACAAATTGGTTTAAAAATTCTAGAATACATTACGAAGAGTATAGATAACAACCATCAAAGCTGGGAATATTGTTATGGTTAGAGCTCAGCAGGTTGGTGTGATTAAAGCTGACATCATTGGTGTAAATGAGGTTGATTTGGTGTAGCTAAAGCTGAGATTACTGGTGTGGTTGGAGCTTAGTGTGGTGTAACCTTATACATGATATCAAACATTTTAGAGTGTTAGTGGTGTTAGAGTTAAGAGTTTTGGTGTTATTGGAGCTGAGATTGTTGGTTTTGTTGGAGTGTTCGTGTTGGTATTGGTGTTGAGAGCATTGGTGTTGAACCTAAGAATGTTGGTGTGGTCAAATCTGAGAGTGTTGGTGTTGAGAGTGTTGGTGTAGCCAAAGCTGATAGTGTTGGTGTGGTTATGGCTGTGGTTGGTGTGGCCAAAGCTGGGGATTAGTAAGGTCAAAGCTGATAGTGTTGGTGTGGTTATGACTGTGGTTGGTGTGGCCAAAGCTGGGGATTAGTAAGGTCAAAGCTGATAGTGTTGGTGTGGTTATGGCTGTGGTTGGTGTGGCCAAAGCTGGGGATTAGTAAGGTCAAAGCTGATAGTGTTGGTGTGGTTACGGCTGTGGTTGATGTGACCAAACTTGGGGATTAGTAAGGTCAAAGCTGATAGTGTTGGTGTAGTTATGGCTGTGGTTGGTGTGGCTAAAGCTGAGAGGGTTAGTGTGGTCAAAGCTGAAAATGTTGGTTTCTTACATTACCCACAATGCTGTTTGAATACCTGCTGATGTTGGTCCAGTGGCATGTAGTCCTTGCTTCATCTCTAGCTAAAGAGAGAGATGCAGCAGTGCTTTAGTCCTTAAGTTTACCCATCTCTCTCACCTCTTCCATACGTTCTGCTCAAACAGATCATCTTCCACAGCTTCAACTTTCATGCTAGCTGAGTCAAATCTCTGCTGTCCCATAAAGCGGTATTATATAGCTCTATATTTATATAACTTCTCAAAGGCAAATTGAATATACAACAACAGCCATCGAATTAGCAGAATTATCACTAAACACATCACAAACATTTCAATATAAAAATATTCAGTGTGTTCTAGGGTGGAGTTTTCACTTAATGTCATGTGTTTCCTGTTGATGTGTTTCCAGAGAGTGTTACTGCTTGACTGCAGTTGGGAGGAAAACGTCACCTTGTGTATGATCAAGTTTTCATCTTTGATCTCTTGATGTGCTAGTTAAAAACCACCTTATGTGGCATGTGGTGCCACTGAAACTGTGTACAGCCTGGATTTCAGACTAATTGCTTTCAGTGCATTGTTTAACTGATGCACTGAGCACAGGCTGTCAGGAAGCGTTAGGATACTTCAATTTTGTTGTGTTTTTTCAATGAGATATCAGAGTTCATAGCTATAGTAGGTGGATGTTGTATTAAACTATTGGCTTTTGATTGTTTGATACCATAACGAGTATAAAGTAGTAATTATCGATAGCTGCATTTATCCAAAGTAACTTACTTTTGATAAACTATTGATAAAAGTATAAAGCAAAACAGCTGTGGGTTAAAGAACTTGTTCAAAGGCTCGATAGCGGCTCATTGACATTGTTTGGATTCAAATTAAGGATCTATATCGCAGAAGCCGTTCACGGTGACTGTACTAGTTAAGGAAATGGTGATTCATAATAGATAAGCTACATGTATGTTTACAGTTTGCTCACTATACTGCTAACTTCTGTTTGTTGCTGTGTATGTTACAAAGATGTGACTCACTCAGAATGACTCAGTGTCTATACGGTGGGGTGGGTGGGGGATGTTAACTGCTTTCACATCCTTCAAAATTTTTTTTTATCTTGGCAAGTGAAAATATCTTGAATAAAGATCTAACATTTGATCATAATGAGATTCAGATTTGACCCTAATTTACCCTTTTACTCTGACTATAGATTGAAAAGAAAGCATTATTTAAATCATAACATTTTAAGTAATTACAAGGCCTTGATGTCATTAGCTTGGATCCTAGTTAACTAATTCTGTGCTAAAAAAACATAATCCTTTTACTCATTTAAGAGCAAAAATACTACCAGTATCAGTAAAGTTGCATGAGAGAGGATATTGCACTTGTGAATGGGAAAATTATTTTTTATTAGAAAAATAAAACAAATTTAATTTACAATATGTTTCCATGCTAATTACCACTTGTTTTGTTACATTCATCCAGTCACTTTAATACAATTTTATGATCTAGTTTTGATGTTTAAAGATTTCACTCTTTATTGTAGATATGTAGTATGAATGATATGTTATGGTATATTTTTTCCATATATGTCAAATTTCTTTGTTACAAAAATTGCAGTTTTGATTCCACAGTTGCTGGGACTCTGAGGGAGCGTTGCTGAGATGGCTGATGGAAAATTGGGCTTGGAGACCCTGAGCGAGGACGTGCTGAACAAACTCGCAGAGATGCTGGACAACTCAAACTGCAGCTGGAGGCAATTGGCAGAAGCAGTTAAAGAGCAGCCACAATTCTGCTACAGGTACGATCTTGAGGAATATTCTCTGTTGCTTGTTTCTGGTCTGTCACACTATTAGTCCCTGTTTTCATCCCTGTTTTTCTGAAGCTCTTGTAGGCTTACTCAATGCTGATTGGACTAAATGTCCTAGCACATCTGGCACACAAGCTCCACCCCTGGTGTTTCAAAGATAAATAGACATCATTATGAGCTTTCATTTTTTACATCTACATCAGATTATTTGCTGTTAACAAATGTTTTAAGGTGGATTTCTTTTTATTTAATTTTTGAAGAAGTGAGAAGCAAAGCTAGAGCTAATTTATTTCTATTCATGTGGCCGCAGGCACAGTAGTGTCAGGTGACAAGGCAGGGACAGGGACAGACCTGAGTAATATGGGTTGCGCTCTAGGTTTCACATGACTATGTGTAGGATTGTTTGATATTGTAATGAGTATAAAGTAGTAATTATTAATAGCTGCATTTATCCAAAGTAACTTACTATTGATAAAAGTATAAAGCAAAACAGTTGTGGCTTAAAGAACTTGTTCAAAGGCTCGATAGCGGCTCATTGACACTGGATTCAAATTAAGGATCTATATCGCAGAAGCTGTTCACATTAACTGTGCTAGTTAAGGAAATGGTGATTCATAATAGATAAGCTACGTGTATGTTTACAGTTTGCTCACATGTCTAGCAAAGCTAGAGCTGATTTATTTCTATTCATGTGGCCACAGTCACAGTAGTGTCAGGTGACAAGGCAGGGACAGACCTAAATAAAATGGGTTGCGCTCTAGGTTTCACATGACTGTGTGTAGGATAAGTGGAACAGAAAATGGATGGATGCATGGAAGTTACTATGGTGATTAAAAGAAAAGGAATAGTTTGAAGAAAAATCTAATTTATACTGTTTGCAGTATTCCACTTGCTCCATATATGGTTGATCAGCTGTTTGGTGTCCATGTTTTTTTGGTGTCTATGTTCCTCCCTGTGTGCAGTGAGAAGGAGATGACCAGCTGCTCTCTCCAGGTGCTCAACGCTCGTGGCAGTCCTGGCCGATACCTGCTGACTCTGCTTGCTGACAGGAAGTGCACACTGGCCTACTTGCTGCAATGCCTTAGAAAGATCGAACACCATGGGGCTGTCAACTTCCTCACGGCATATAGTATTTACATACACACATTTGTCTTGCTGTCCTTCACTGACATAATTATTAATGCAGCTAATTAACATTGTGCTCAACCTTAATTTAACTCATTAAATTAAACAGCAAAAAGTAAAGCTATAGCCACACACACACACACACACACACACACACAAAAGTAGTTTAATAATAATATTTAACAACATTTAAAAAAAAAAAATTTTGTTTCACAGTAACAGAATAGGAAAATGTTTTCAGAAAAAAAATTGTGTTACAAAATTTTCCAGTGTTTTTTGGATTGAGAGGTTTGTGAGGACTACACTAGCCTCAGTGAAACCAAAAGTTATTTATTTATGACACCGGAGGCATCCGTGAAATCAGAGAAGGAATTCACAGGCAGACTTGCAGGACATGCTTTAAATGTCTCTGAAAATATTTTAGATATTCACTGGTATTAACACATAACCAACAAAAATATCACATGATTTCTCAAGGCCTTATCAGAAGCATATCATTTATTGTTGCAGTATACTTATATATGTGTGTGTGTGTGTGTGTTGTTTTACTTACAGTGTTGCCAATAGAGATAACGACTAATCCTCAGAATGTGCAAGTGCCGAAGGGCAGCTCAGTAACCCTCAGCTGCATAGCCAAAGGTCCACCGGGACTCAGCTACCAGTGGTTCAGAAAGGAAGACGAGGTCTGAACTAGGGCTGTAGTAACACAATGCTACTGTCTTTATTTGTTTAGGGATCTAAGTATGTGTATCTGTATTTATATCTGTATCTGTTTATCCATATAGTGCTCCAAGCATCAGTATATGTACAGCATATACATATTTCTTTATATATATATAAAATATAATCCCTTGCACAATGCCCCCAGAAACACTGGAAACCCCCCAGATGTAGAAATGTGCTTTGTGTCAGCATGTTGTGTGAATTCTGGTTATATTCAGTTCCTCAACCTCAGCTATGTGACTTAAGATAATTTTTTATCCTGCTCACACAATTACCATTTAGATTTTATCAGTCTATGAATTTTTTTTTAGTATAGCAGGTATGCCTCCACTGCTTACATTAGTACTAATTTGTTTGTCCAAAATGTCCTTAAAATATACTTAAAGTAGAAAGGAAGCTATCGATAAAAGATATTTCAGACATTTGATTTTGCTGTGATCTCAACCCTGGTTGAATCATTTCCAAAATCTGTAATCCTACAAACATTTTGTTGCTTGTTCTTGAGGTATCGTGCTGACGAGAATTTCATACATGAAAGTTAAAACCTCCCTCTTGCACAACTTCTTTTGTTGCATGCTGTAGGATCACAGTTTGCACAAAACACATATAGTGTGCCTCCTGTTCATATCTGTGTCATCTGTTCTTTATAAATAATGTATTGGTATTGAGTTACATCCCCAGTGTGAACTGAAAAGCCAAACAGGATGTGTTAAGAAAGTAGGATAGTTCAGGTAGTTTAGTTGCAGGAGGTCTCTTTATAATAAGAGCAAAACAACGCAGGATTTGTTCCCATCCCAAACACACACACACACGAAATATCAACACTATGAATATACAAATGCAAAACAAAACTGTCCTTTTTAATTTGCAGCTAAAAAAAAGTTGTTACCTCTCCAGTTTTCTTTGTTGAAGCTAACCAGACTAACAGAAGGTGTAGACATGTTCCTCATGTACACTACCAGTCAAAAGTTTGGACACACCTTTTAATTCAATGTTTTTTGTTTAGGCATTTATTTTCTACATTCTAGAACAATACTGGAGATTTCAAAACTATGAAATAACACACATGGACTTAAATAGTCCATATGTAATGACAACAAAAAACAGTCAGTTGTTATTTTAACACACGAAGGTCAGGTGTGCTGGAATAGTTCTTGCAAGAACAGTATTGTCAAGTGCATTTGCAAAACCCATCAAGCACCATGATGAAACTGGCTCACATGAAGACCATCCCAGGAAAGCAAGACCAAAACTGACCTCTGCTGCAGAGGAGAAGTTCATTTAGAGTTACCAGCCTCAGAAATCACCAATTAACAGCACCTCAGATTAGAGCCGTTATGAAGGCTTTACAGAGCATCAGTAGCAGACATATCTCAATATCAACTGTTCAAACGACATTATTGTGTATTTCTGCTGCCTTCAGCATTGTTTTACAATGTAGAAAGAAATAAACATGACCATGGAATTAGAAGATGTATCCAAACTTTTGACTGGTAGTGTAGAAATGTTCAGACACTTAATTTGAAATTATCTGAGTTTGAATTGAAATGATGCTAAATGAAATAATGTGTTTGTTGTGTAGCTGCCTGGTGCGAATTTGCCAGATCTGATTCTGAACCCGGCTCAGGAAGGTGCCTACATTTGTCGCGTCAATGCTGGGGAGATGTACGCGTTCAGTGCGTGGGCTCATGTCCGACTGCTGCGCTCTGCCGATTCAGGTGACCTGATTAATCCTCCAATCAGAGCTTGTTTTATACCACAAATGTCTGTGAGACTAAAAATGTCTCTGATTTTATTGCAGGCTCTGTCAACTTTCCATCATCAGTGAGTGGACTGTGTATAACACAGCAGCCCAAAGCTCATGTGCTGTCTGAGGGTGATGCCTTACATCTGGAATGTTCTGCCCAGGGCAACCCACCTCCCCAGTTTCAGTGGTACCACAACAAGCAACCTTTTCAGAATGCCACCAGACAGATCATAAAGGTATCTATCTATCTATCTATCTATCTATCTATCTATCTATCTATCTATCTATCTATCTATCTATCTATCTATCTATCTATCTATCTATCTATCTATCTATCTATCTATCTACCTTCCAACTATCTATCTATCTATCTATTCCTGTTATATTTTAGCATTTTTGCTAATGATTAACATTTTTAATTTATTAACGAATGGAACCTAATACCTTTAATCCATTTATTGTCAAATGTTCTAAAAACATCAGTAAAATGTGTTAGCTCCTGGTATGACTTGTATTATACTAGAACGTATATAAACTCTTTTTTTGTCCCTTTTTCTCTCTCTCTCTTGACGTTAATAAAACACAAAAAAATGCAGCTTGTCATGTTACAGAGAAAGCATAAATAGTAAACTGTCCCATGGCACAAAACATTGACTGTTACAAAGCACTAGAGACTGGAGAAATGTTATGGATAATTAATCAACACCTGATTTTAGAACTCAAGCGCACTGTGATATAAATATCTTTACATTGACTTGGATTCTCAAATATGATTGGACAGTAGTTCCAACTGTAACATGAACGACAGATTAATATTAGTGCCTTTTTGCTAATTCGATATGGTTTCTATAGTAACACCTCATACACAGGAACTTGTAAGACAGATGCTCAACGCGTTAAAAAAAGGTGTTGTTTAACAGAGTAAACAGTAATATTTTCATGTATTCACTTCATTTTTGCATGTTGTAATTCCACACTGAGGTTGGAAAATTCTGATTTAATTTATTTTGCTTACACTTTTTACATCACAAACTTCTGGCCATTTCACACTTTTTATATCCTTTATATATAAATATGTGTGTGTGTGTGTGATGTTTTTAGATTCCGTGTGTAACCACAGCAGACAGAGGCATCTATAGCTGCAGAGTGTACAATCTTTATCATGAGATGTGGAGTGAAAACGTGCAAGTAGAAATTGGTAAGAAATGTTAAACACATTAAAGACAGGTGATAAAGGAAAAAAGGCTACAGTGCTCCTTTGGTATTGATTCTACTACTTCCTGGAAGTAGAACTATGAACACTGTTCAGCTGAAAGTTTTTCCCTTTGGTGTGATGATGATGATGGTGGTGGTGGTGGTGGTGGTGGTGGAGAGTAACTTTCAGCCTCATAAATCCTGTGTGCTATGGATGAGGGGAAGCATCATCCTAAAAGATGTTCATCTTAGGACAAAGTGATCAATCAGAAGAACTTTGTATTGATTTGCAGCAATGGTTCCCCTGACAGAGATTCTATATGTGGGGTTAAACCACGTAGCAAAAATAAATAAATACTGCCCAGCATAGCCAGTGGTATGTTTTTCCTTTAATTTGTCACTTGGAAGAAATAGCACTAAACTCTACTATAAACAAATGACACTGTTTTAATTCAGGTCCTGGGTCCTGCACTGGAGGCTACTGGGAAACAGATGATGGACGTATGATAAGTTTTTATGACATCTACTTAGAGTTATTGGTTTGCATTTATATCCGCTTAATCCACTCATGGGTGCACTTACTTTTCAGATAAAGCCAGTTCTCTTCCACGACAGATGGGGGATTTGTATGGTATGGTACAGTTACATTTCATAAAAAGAGATTAAACCTGTACAATTTCATTCATTCACATTATCAGGAAGTTCTTATTACTAATGCTTTCATTCTTAAAGCATTAACCATAAATTTCTTGTATGTTTTTAGCCACAGACAAGGTCGCACTGCTGATGGGGAATATGAATTATGCACACCACCGCGAGCTCAGAGCTCCCATGGCTGACGTATATGAGCTGAGCAACCTCTTGCGGCAGCTCGACTTCAAGGTGGTCTCTCTGCTCGACCTCAACCGGCATGAGATGCATCGAGCCGTCTGCGAGTTCCTGCTGCTGCTCGGCCGTGGAGTCTACGGTACACCTCTGCTCATTCTTACAACATGGTGAAAATGTAGTGCATATTTTAGGGAAGTTTGATTTTTAGGGACAAGACTCTGGAAAGTTATGTGAATTAATATGCAAGAGGTTTAATAACATTTGCAAATCCATGCCCAATACATCAAAGATCAAATCCAAAGCTAAAAGATCCAGACAAGGGACAGATATTAAATATCATATAAGTAAATGCAATACAGAGGCTCAGAACGATCATAAACAAAAGACTTTGCAGTGTGTGTATGATTGCAGGTGCTTTATATAGACTGAAAACAGGAAGTGGTGAAACAATGTATGGACTGTCCTAGTATTTGGGTTTTTGCATCTTTTGCAGAGAAACTGGTCAGTGTTTAGCAGCATTAATGGCTGAGTTGGTAATAGTGTGAGTTTCTCTAGTCTATGCCAACACAGTACAAGTGTGTTATCATCATGAATCATTTCCAGCTTTCTGCCTTTAGGCACTGAAGGCCAGTAAGTACCAAAATCCTAAAAAGTAAAGTCTACATGCCAGTCAGACAGGATGTTGTTCACAGAGACTTTTGTTACTTGTTAGTTGCATTAATCTTAGGGCAGTAAACAGTGCCCAACTGTATACCTATATACCAATTGTAGGCATCTATATTTTATCTAATGACCTCAGGGTTTTACTTTATTCTAGATGTAACTGATGTGTCTTCACAGCTGATTCTGTCTGTATGCCTCTATGGTGCAGGGCTGCTTTATTATGCTGGACATGGCTATGAGAATTATGGAAACAGCTTCATGGTGCCTATAGATGCTCCGGCCTCGTACACCTCGGATCACTGTCTCTGGGTGCAGGACGTTTTACAGCGCATGCAGGAGCGCCAGACCGGCCTCAACGTCTTCTTGCTGGACATGTGTCGCAAACGGTAAGGTTTATAACATCCTCTAACACTGTCTGTTTGTGCTGGAGCAGTGTGTATATGACTAATATCCACAAAGAAATGTAATTATCAGGAACATCAGGATATACTGGTTTTAAATGAAAGCATTTATTAAGTATGTAAAAAACATTTTAGGACATGGTGTAATAGGAAAATAATCAGTGACAGGACGGTGTGGTGAAGCAAACCCCAAAGTGTTTGACTTATACCACAGCAATTTGCCAATGATTAATTTTTATTCATTAAAGAATGAAAAATCACATATTATTCAATTATAGTTACATTTCATATTAACAATGATGAAACAAAGCAAGCCTCTCATTTATTCTTTTTCTTGAAGTTAAAAAGACGGAAAAATGCAGCTTGTCATGTTAATAAGAAACAACATAGCACAGAAATACTCCTTCATCTTGTCCCACATTGGAATATTTGCTGAGTGTTAAGAAACACTGACACTGGAGACTCCTTCCACAAAACCTCACTGTATCAATGGTTATTTGTTATTCAATAACAGCACATTTTTCATACATCTTTTTTAATCTTTGATAATGTGGAGTGTCTTCCATACAAGTCCTTGTGTATGCTGCCTGAGATACGATCACATATTAGAATAAGTGCTTAAAAATAAACCTGTACTACTGTCAGAGCTGCTGTTATAGAAACACCTCTTGATCAGACTCGATAATTAATATAACAATAACATTACATAATGTCAATTAACATATCAGTTTCATCTTGTTAAACCATTCTGTGAAATAAACTTCCTTTTCCAGTCTGTTCAGTCTTTGCGTATGTGTATTACTGTTACAGAAACTTGAACGATGACATCATCCAGCAGCCTGGACCGCTGAAAGTCACAGCAAACATTGTGTTCGGCTATGCCACGTGAGTCTTACAGACTTTGTTTATATGCTGGTTGTTAAATCATGAAGATCATGAAGGTGAGTGTTTGTCTCTCTGCATGTAGATGTGTTGATGCTGAGGCTTTTGAGGTAAACAAAGATGACCTGTCCAATGGTATATTCATGAGCTTCCTGAAGAAGAGACTGATGGAGCAGGAGAAGGTCACCGTCATGCTGGACCGAGTAGCAGAAGGTTCTGGGCTTCACCTTATATCATTTATTATTAGTCCAAATGAGCTTGTGTCTAATTGATGATATAGTGAGTTCTGCTATAGGGCATTTATTTAGTATTCATTATCACTAATTTCATAACAGTCAAGTTCTCAAACATGGGATATTCTTTTGAGCATTCCAATTTCCAAGTTCATTTGTCTTATTACATTGAATGTAGAGAAAAAATAGATGCTAATGAGGATATTACTGTTTATAGCTGCTTATAATCTACATGATAGCAGGAACTATCTTGTTCTCAAGATGTTTCACGACAATAAATGTAAATATATACAGATACATTACAAATTAAAAAGAAAGAAATAATTGCAATCTTGGGCATATTGCTGTTCAATGAAATAATCAACTTCATGATGGTAACATGCAGGATAGCAGCTCTCTCCCAAAAGGTTTAATTTAATTAGCTGGATGTAAGAGCAGTTATGTTGCTGCACACTGTACACATTTAAGCTGGGCATATAAGACAGTTCTAAACAGGGCATTAGCAGTAGCGGTTATTTAGAATTTTCACACTTTTGAGGTTTGAGCTCTGTTCTGACACTGAATAATAACCTGAAACTGGTTATTTTTAGTCTTGTTTCAACTGCAGATCACAGAGTATTTCCTGTGTCTGCTTAAGAGTGATTTGGACATGCTCTGATTATGATTACAGATATGGGGAGGTATGAGTTGACTCGTGGACGGCAGGCCCTGGAGCTGCGCAGTAACCTTTCTGAGCGCCGGACTTTAACGGATCGCATTCAGGCACCAGATTGTCCAGTCATGGCATCAACACGTAACTTGCAGTGGTCTATAGCACATGGTGAGATCATCTGAGTTTCTCATATGATTCCCATAGTGTTAAAAGATAGAGAGGGCACATTTGTACAGTTCAATATTACACAATTCAGGCCACCCTGGTTTTATCAATATGGCCTCCAAAAGAGGAAACATTAACTTATTGCAGTATATGTAGAATAGCCAGTGCTGTATACAGTAGCTATAGAGTAAAAAAATGTATATGCATATATGATTTAGTTCTATGCAACTATACACATATGTCACAAGTACTGGTACATGAGCATTTGTTGACAAATGCTTCTGTGGTCTGGTTCTCCAAAAATGTGTTTGTTTGAATAAAGTCTATGGAATGGACACTCTGAAAGCAATCAGAGGTATCAGGTTTTCGAGGCACTTCACAAGTAGACAATTCTCAGGCTATCCAAGAAAGACCGCACTCTTACTCTCCTTTTGCTTTTATAATAATATCCACTATTCTGTAAAGGTCTTTCACTTGATATAGGGGTGTAGCTGTGGGGATTTTGCTCATTTATTGAGGTCAGATACTGATTCTGAGTTCTTTGCATGCAGTTCCAGTTCACCCCAAAGGTGTTCAGTGGGGTTGAGGTCAGAATTCTGTGCAGAACACTTGAAATCTCTCACTCCAACCCTGACACACTATGTCTTTATGGTGCTTGCTGTGCACAGGGGTATTGTCATGCTGGAACAGGTTTGGGCTTCTTAGTTCCAGTGAATGGAAAATCTTAACAGCATATAAAGACATTCTGGACATTTACATGCTTCAAAATCTGTGTTTATATTTGGAGAAGGCCCATATATGGGTGTGATGGTCAAGTGTCCACATACTTCTGGTCCTATAGTGTATAACACACTACAGATTAAAAGATTTACAAGAATATAAATGTTTCTGCATCTGTGAATTAGGAAGGTGGTCACACATTTCTTCAAGATTTGACAAAAATTTATTGAAATACCTCAAAAAAAGCACTGACACTGCTGAAATGCTGTCTTTTTTGGTGTGACAGCTCTGCCAGAGAGTCGTGTGCTTCAGTTTGACTGCGGCGTGAAGGTACAGCTGGGTTTCGCCGCTGAATTTTCTAATATCATGATCATCTACACTCGGATACTGGAGACACCCCCAGACATCAGTACCTGCTCCGCCCAGCTGTCTGATTTCACTGAGGTACATTCAGTTTCTAAAAACCTTGCCAACTAAAACAGAAAGTTCTATTCATCTGATGGACACACTATTTACATTTCAAGAGAGTTAGAAAGGGAAATGCTGGTGAGGGAATGACTGTTTAAAGCTGCTACAGCATAATGATAACAAGCATTAGCTTCATGGATGGTCCTCAATGATCAAAAATCATTCAGCCAGTTGCTGTGGTATAAAAGTAGCAAAACACTTCAGGATGTTTTGTAGGAAAATAATCACCTTAGTTGTGGTGTTTAGGACCCGGCCATTCATTATTTTCCTAAAACAGCACACCCCATCTTATTTTATTCCTTGCATAAATACCACTCTTGCTTTATTTTAATTGTGATTTTTAAAAGAGTTTGTCAGATTTTCTGCTTATTCAGCTGTTCAGAGGAAGAGTTGTTACCATTAGCACTAGCAATGTAGCTTTTATGCAACAACATGCAATGGAAAATTCAGACATGAAATTTGGAGAATCACAAAAGAAAAAATGGGGACATTTCACCTGCATTTCACCTGCAATGGGGACATCTCACCTGCAGTTAACAAAAAGAAACACCCCTACATTATATAGACATTTGATATTGACTTATATTGCATGGTATATTGTTTTAGGGCCCAGAGATCGACCTTAAGCATACCAATCAAGCGAGTCTCAGAGATGCTGGGAGTTTGCTGTTAGTCATGGACGATCTTCTACCACAAGAACAGCCGCGACTCTTCACTCGTCTTTGTGCACTGCAAAGACTCAAGGTCATTACTGGTTTCCCTTCTCAAGAATAATAAGATGTATCTGGTGGCTTCAGTGGCTGTGCTTACATGCAGAGTTTTAGCATTCTGTACATATTCTTTCCAATTTCAGATTTCCAATTAACTATTTATATGGATGCTAAAATGCCAACTCTATAGAGATATTAGTCTAAGCTTTTTGATTATGCTTTTTAAAATAGTTAAAAACATAGCAAAATGTCACCTAAGGTGTTATTATTGAATAGACAGTAAGAAGAAGAGTTTGTGTCCACAATTGCAAGGCATTCAGAAATAAGGATGCACTGCTTAAAATTGACAATTGAAATTGATAAAAATGCACACATTATCTATCATGATGTTTTTACTTACTCATACATACTGAGACAAATTTATTAAGGTCAGTTTACAGCCTGCATGTGCCTCATGTTAAATTGACACCCAGTCTACCATCCAAAAAAACCTCACAATTATTTAACTACATTCAACCACATTTTTTAATTTATCATTTGAAATCCATTTCTTTTTGAATTCTTTTCTTAATTATTCTATTTTTGGATTGGTTTACTCTGTCCTTCATGAGGTGTTTTTCTTTATACCAAATGAGCTCTTTAGTCAGATTATTGAACTGCATTTAAACATAGCTACTGATTTAATATGTGTGTGTTTATTTTCCGTACAGAGCGAGCTGTCGTTCACTGTTTGTCTGCACTATCAGTACATTCATCTTGATGAGGAGGTTCAGGAACGGCGAATAATAACTGTGGGCAAACCCCTGGTTTCCAAACTGAACCTGCACGAACCACAGAGATTCCCCACTTCATTGGCATCATTCTCGTCTGATCTTCAGTCTGTAAACATGCCAACGTACTCGTCTTTTGCTCAGGATCTGCAAACCAGTTTGCCTTCCTTAGATGTTTCCTACACTGAATCAGCCGATTCCTGCTTTTACCCACAAGCTGGATTCTCTTCTGCTTCTGATCTGAAGAGGAGAAATGAACCCGAGGAGAACATCAGCCCTGAGTTCCTCACGTCAGAGGAAGCCAGAGAGTCCAAAAGTTTCACTCACACTAGTGCTGACAAACCTTTCAAATTCAGCAACTTTCATTCCTTCTAGTGTAAACGTGTGCTAGGTGACCTTATTTTCTGTTGATGTTTAACTCAAAATGGTGTCAGCTGTCCAGTGGTGGATTCCTTGTATGGCCACAAGGCATTTTAAAAAACATAATTCATACATTTAGGGTGCTGAATGTATATTATATAGTATATTGTTTAATAATCAATTTTTCAAAAGAACTTAAAAGTTATGTGTATAAATGTCTCCCATGAACATGACGGACATACAGAGTCTATCGGTAAAAGATCAGTTTAACTTATATCATATTTTGAAATAATGATATCTTAGAGATGTTTTTGAAAATTGTAAAATGTTTATTTCCTCTGTTCTAACAGGAAATTGTATTAGAGACAGGTGAAAAACATGAAATACTTGAGATGATAAGTAGCTGAAGAGGTCTTAAGAATGATATCTTAATATACATATCTTAATATACAAAATGCTGTATATTGTTACAATAGAGTTATTAATATATTTGTTTTTGGATATAAACAAAAATCTTAATATCCAAAAAAGCTAAAACTCTGTTTTACCTTTAAATACACCATGGACATGGAATGAATCGTCACAAAGAACTGCCTATTTTTTTTATTATTAATTTTCAGTTGTAATACTGTCAGGCTATGCAATATGTAATATGTTGTATTAATGATCTGCATAAGGAATTTTATACCATAGACTGATTGCATTTCTATGAGTCGTATGCAGGTAAAAACCATTGATCACATATTTATAAAAAATTTTTTTTTTTTACATTTTTTAAGGTAATTAAAATTGTGACTTTTACGGATTTGTGATACTTAGTTTTTTAACATTTAGCTTGAAATTAAATTAAATTATATGGGGAAGCAATAAATGGTATGGAGTTAAGTGTGTTGGAGTCAGGAGGACAGCAGAAGAAAGGATATAGGGATTGAATGGAGGGAGCGTATTTGGGAATCCATAGGTAAGGGTTGCTTGGAGGCAGTGTATAGGGATTGAAGGTAGGGGATGAGTGGAAGGAGATTTATTTAGGGATTAGTGTATGTAGGTATGGGGTTGGATTGGGGGAATTATTTAAAGATAATTGGGTACAAAGTGTGTTTAGGGATCAGTAGTGTAGTTGAGGGGAAGTGGACTGAAGTGAGAGTATTTAACTGTATAGGGATTGTAGGTAAGGGTTGAGTGGCAAGAGATTTCTTTTGGGATTAGTGAGTATGGGGTCGGGTTTGAGGGGATTATTTAGAGATTTGTAGATAGGGGTTGCGTGAGGGGAGTGTATTTAGGGTTTTGTTAGTAAGGCTTTGCATAGACAAAATGTATTTAAAGATTAACTGGTAGAAGTTGAGTTTTTGAGCATACTTTGAATACAGAAGGTCGGGACTGAGTGCAGGAATCATTCAGTGATGAGAGAAAGCATTTTTAGGGACGTGTTTGTAGAGCTTGACTGATTAGAAGATGAAGTGTGTAGGCATTCCTTTTGGGCAAGATGGCAAGATTTGGACCTAATTTGAGTAATAGAAGACAGGGACTGAATGCTGGAAGTGTGATAAGTCATTAATGAATAGTGGTTGTGTGGAGTAGGGTAAAATGTAATTAATTTAAAAAAAAATAGCTATTTAATTAATTAATGTCATTAATTCAAATAGTAAATTAAAGTTTTAATTAATGTAATAGTAAATTAACACTTAATATTTGGTTGCATATCCCTTGTTTGCAATAACTGGTACATAGTACTAGTACAATAACTAGTTGGGGAGAGTGGAGGGGGCATGCATTGGCACAGTTTTTGATTGTGAATAGGGGTTAAGTAAAAGTATTTTTTCTGCACTAGAGACTGGATATAATAAGCATCTTTAGTGATAAGAGTCAGGGGAGATTCTAGGATTTCCATTTAAGGGGGCTCAGCCCCCAGTGAGGGTAAAAAATAAATAAATTAATTAATTAAATAAAATAAAGGTTTGACACGGTCTGAAAGACGGGGAGGAGCCGAAGTCTGAATTTTAAAGGGGACTGAGACAATCACAGATTTGTGTAGAGTTTATGGAGAATCGCAGAATGTTTAGCGGGGGCTGAGTAGAAATGTTAGGGGAGCTAAAGCCCACCATAGCGACGCCTATGATAAGAGTGAAAAAAGTGAATAGAGAGTGAATATTGACATTACATTTCAGTTCTCCTATAGAGGATTGGAGGGAATTTCTAGCGCTCGACCAGTCACGCATGCGCAGTTCTGGTCTCTATCGCCATTTTGTCGCGTGCAAGAGATTTTGGAGAGGAGGCTGAGCGCTGGCGCAAAGACCGGTCCGAGTCGGTAAAACGCAAAATTAGACAATTTAGTTTATCCGTGGATTTTTTTTTTCAGTAATGTCTGAAAACACGTCGGCAGTAGATTCGGGGGCCGGAGAGGCTCTTGAAGGCGCTGGGGTTCGAAAATTATCGGAGCTGCGAGTCATCGATCTGAAGGCCGAGCTGAAGAAACGAAACCTGGACATCAGTGGGAATAAGAGCGTGCTGTCAGAGAGGCTGAAGAAGGTGAAGATCAGAGCTCAGGGTGTAGGCTCTGCATGGCAGATTATAACTTATTTAATATACATATACATATACATGTGTGTGTGTGTGTGTGTGTGTGTGTGTGTATATGTGTATATATATATATATATATATATATATATATATATATATATATATATATATATACACTGGAATTTATCTTTATTAACCATTAACGATTCTAAATCTTTGTTTAGTTAAACGGGATTTCTTCTCAGCGCTTGCGTGGCCAGTGCTATTCATTTTGCTAGTTTCATATTTTTAAACGAGTTTATTTTTCATGATGTAATGTTTCTGTTTCTCTGTTTTTGTGGGTGGGGGTTTAACTTGCCATGCACGTTTGAATGCTTGCTAGCAAGCTACAGTGTTAGCTAGATGTGCTAACACGTCTCCGCGCTTCCAGAGTTAGCAAAGGCCCGTTTGGTTTTTTGGTTTCTACTTTACCGGCATTATTATAAGTGCACCTGTTATCTTTATCAAAGATATAAAAAAAAGTAACAACATAGATTGCGCAAAATGTGTATATGTTGTAACAGCACCACTGATCCAGAATATGAATGCTTTGATATTGGTAGCTAATGTTAGCCACACAGTGTAGCTTAGCGTGCTAACTTCCTGTTTTCTTTGAGGTAATAAATACAAATCAAATTGAGCTTCAGGGTTTACTTTTCTTCGTTAAACTTGTTTATTTCCTAATGTCTCACGCACTTTGTTAAAACACTGGAATAACACAGCATTGCTCTATCTAATTTGGGAAATTAAATCGGCGTAGTATTTTCTTGTCGGCGTTTGACTACAAAAGGCTATGAACACTTCCTACTAATTTCCTCACATTAAATCTGAGCATGTCATGGCAAGTGGCATGTTATTACTATCGTGAGCTGTCTCTCTCTCTCTCTCACACACACACACACACACATTTCATCATCCAAATTTAATCATAATAAAAAATAATCTGTATTTCTAATGTTGCATGCTTTTAGTGGTCTTTGTTGTTGCTTTGAAAAGAGAGGAAATAACAAACTAGTCAGCCATGAACAGAAACTGAAAGCACACAATACAACAGATGATACAAGTTCTGTTGTTATTGTTTATCAGTAATTTGCCAGATCCACAGTGATTGATTCAGGCAGTGGTGCTTAGTTACTGATATTGCTAATGCTTCCTTAAATACTTTTATTCAGAAGTCTGTTTTAAATAAAAAAGAAAAATGACCACTTTAACAAGCACAGCCTTTTAAAAAATATATTACTTTCGTGGCTTGCGTTAAATAAATGAAAACACGGTAGTTCCTCAGTAAAAATTGCTATCCCTAAACATGATTATTTTTTTAGGTAAACTATCTTTTATTGCTTTGGATTGTTCTGTTTATTTTGCAGTTTAAACAGCATGTAATCCACTTGCTGTCATTAGCAAGACCATACTGTGAAGTTTAATCAGTATCTTTAAAAAGCCATTTTAGGAATTTTATATTGAATGAGATCAGGGTCTGTGTTTCTAGGAGATTTGCAAGCACCTAATCATAGCCATGTCTCTCTCACACATGCTCATGGAAGTCTCAAAACGTGAATTGTGTTCAGCGTGTCGACCCTGGTGAGTTAGTGGAAGGGTAGTGTGTTCATTTCTCACAGAAATCTGGTCTCACACGTGATAGTTCACTGACATGTTCAGCTCGGCTGTCTTCATGCTCTTTATTGAAGATACCTTTTAAACGATATACTTTGCATTTATGTTTGCGTTGGTACTGCATCTATTTCAGAAATGTCATGATGTTTTTATAAGCTGACTGGAAATTATATAATAATTTTTTTTATACATTTTTTGTTGCAGGCCATTGAGGAGGAAGGAGGCAATCCTGATGAAATAGTGGTTCAGCTTGAAATTACTCCTAAGAAAACTCCCAGGAGAACTCCAAAAGGTAAAATTCTCAGTTTTTGTTTGTCGTAATAACAGGTTGATTTTGGCTGAGAGTAGTGGTGACTTATCCCCCCCCCACCCTTTTTTTTTTTTAAATAGGTAAGAGAGCAGAAGCAGATGAATCGGAGGATTGTGCACTGGAAGAGGAGTCTGTCGATGGCCAGGTGCTTTGTCATGCACAAATTGTCCATATAACTGAACAAAAGTCAAAAACTCATGCACTTTACAGCATGACTAACAAGTTGTCTTTCTGTTCTCCAGGACGATGGTGATGCACACGGAGAGAGCGTTCATGATATGGACATCATGGACATGAATGTTCTGGATGAAGCCGATATCGATAACAACATGATGGCTGGAGATGACGAATATTACGAGAGCGATCTTCTGAACACGTTTTCGAATCAGGCTAATGCAGATGACTTTGCAGATTCTGATGCACTAAAGTCTGATTCAGAGGAGGTGAGTGTTTTAGAATAAAGCTGTGAGGAAGATGTCATCATAGATGCTTATAAATTAGAAATAAACATTGACTGACTTGATGTGTTTGTTTTAGGAAATGGAAACTAAAGATGCAGACTCAGAAGATCGGCAGAAACAGAATATTCAGGTACTAAAGATGTGGCGGATCAACTCTAAGGGTGCTTTACATCCATTAGTCCCTTGGTAGCAGACAGAGACCACCTCAATCAGTCCAGCTTTTTTCCCCTACTGAGTGTTATTGCTGTGCTGTCATTTGCCCAAAGAACTCCACATATAGAACACAACAGGGTTTCTATACAAACACGAGTGAAAGCTGTGTGTGTTTTGTTACTGCTGGATTCTTATCGATTCTGTTTTATTCTGCAGGGTTCTGAGCCACTGGAGGAACATGAAGACATGACAGGTACTGACTGTATGGAGGTGTTTAACACCTTAATCATTTCAGGGTGAATTTTAAAGCTCGATTAGCAGTTAATAATTCCTCCTAATTCTGACAAAGAGACTGGAAATCCAGAGGTTACTGGCTTTGTGTGCAAGTTGACACTATTCAAAGTGTGTTAGGACAAAAAAAGCCCTGAGTATTCAGAAATGCTTTTTGCTAAACAAGCTTATGCGCAGAGCCAGTAACGGTTAGTGGTTAGTCAGTCAGCCATTGTCTTGCTAGCTTTTGCAGGTGCAGTTCAGTTTCTGCCTAAAGAAGACTTCAGAAGAGAAAACGAAGAAATGGATCACTTTGAAGCAAAATCACATATAGGACTCAATGTTTGTTTTATGGATATTCGCTTTATGGACCAATTGCTTGATTCAAAAGAGAAAAAAAAAAGGCTTTTTAAAGGCAGCCAAAAAGTCTCCATCTTCTCTATCACGGACACTTGAACTGCAAAACAAATCACCAGCGATGGACACTCGGGATCTGTGTGCTGCCCATGTGGCGTTCCACACGCTTGGCATCAGGTGAATCTTAACAAGAGTCGACTTTTAGCCAGGAAACGGGTTGCTTTTTGACTCTGGTTTTTCCAGTCTCTTTCTAGGCTTAACTAACTGTCTTATGTGAAGCAGTGGGTGGCGTCCTAGTCCAGTTCCACGCTAACCAATGCAATGTCTCAGAAGTGATTAAACTCTGTGCCATTCTATTCCTGTTACATCCGTAGAAAGTGAGAAAGTAGCCGGGTGTTGTATATCAGAGCCACTTAACGAGGAGCTGACTGAAGAGGAGAACGCTTCACTGTGGGATGGTTTTCGCAAGGAAGAGGACAATGTGTCCGACCTCGGTAAAGCTGAGGAGGCCGGCAATGTGGAAGGAGACATTGACGCCTCAGAGCAAAGCAAAGTCCAACCGCCATGTGAGGACCAACAAGGCGTTAAGGACAATTCGCCGGGTGCCGAGAGCGCCTCCGTTCAGGCTGCTAACGCAAATGAAACGGACTTGCACAAAATCGAAAGCGCCGATTCAGAAAGCGTGGCGAAGGCCGAGGGGACCAAGGAAGACACGAAGACTGAAGAGAGTGCTGCAGAATCTTCAGAAGTGAAAGAGTCCTCAGTAGAGGGTGGTGATCAGAAAAAGAGGTTTGTTGTTTTCTGTCTACTAGAAAAAAATGGCTGTTAGAATCTTGTTACTTTGGCTCCTTTGTTAACAAGTTTGGGTGCTCTTGGGGAGGTCTAATGGACTGCGCATTTCGTCCTTCATTTTGTTTTTGTCACCCCCCCATTTCCCCCTTCTCCCTCTTGTTAACTATTTTAACGGTTTGATTGCCATCTAAGACGCCTTAGTGGCATGCTTAGAGAAATTTTCTCAAGTCGTAGAGTCCACATTTAAGTATTTTGTTCACTACGAGTTCTGTGTCCTTGCCAGGTAGGTATTTTTGTTAAGCTCCATTGTCTTCACGTGATTTACCTGTTTGAAATGTTTCAACTTATTGCTTTTTCTTTTTCCTCTAGCAGTGATGAAAAATCAAGTAAGCCTGACTCAAAAGATGACAAAGGTAAATAAGTTGGATTTGCAGAAATGCATCCCTTAATAAAAGCAAACTATATTATATTTGATAAAACGATGGTGTGTTTGATAAAACATGAGCAGGTGGTGCTGCGAGTAGTGGAAAGAACCTGTGGGTCAGTGGCCTCTCGTCAACCACTCGAGCGACTGATCTGAAGAATCTGTTCAGCAAATACGGCAAGGTTTGTGTTATTCTGACAACCTGGGAGCAAAATATTGCATTTTATCACTCAATCTTAGGAGACTTAAGACTCCCATTAAATGCTAAATAAATGTCTCTTTACAGCAAGTTTCAAATTATTACTAAAATAATAAGTATTAGAAGGAGTGTGCAAATATAAACCTATTATTTGCAGCTGCATTACTGTCAGAGATGCACTTATAAAAATTAATCAACCAATCAGAATTCGACTGCTCTGTGATGTAAAATAGTATATTTCAACACCCAACTATTTTTTTTAGTTAGTGTTAGTAAGAGTGGAGAATTGTGGATGTTTTATTAATGATCACAAATGATTGGTGTTGAAGTCCTCTGCACTGATTTGATTTTCTTGTGAATTTGTAGGTGGTGGGCGCTAAAGTGGTAACGAACGCTCGGAGTCCAGGAGCTCGCTGTTACGGTTTTGTGACCATGTGCTCTACAGAGGAGGCCACCAAGTGCATCGATCACCTGCACCGGACCGAGCTGCATGGCCGCATGATCTCTGTAGAGAGGGTGAGGGCACTTTTACAGCATCTTGGACACATACTTATTGTGTTGCGTTGAATACATTTGATGACTTTTGTAAGATGTCAATATAAATTGTCTTGTGATTTATCTAGTGTCAAATATGAAGCTTAAAATAAGGCAAGGCAGCTTTTTATTTGTTTTCACATATTTTTGCCGATGATATAGAACACATTTTCAGTAAACCTTTTGAGAACACGACTATCTATGATTTTAAAACAAATTTTTGCAATGAGAAGAAATGGTTATAATTTATTTTAGCTATTATCTATTATTTATCTATTTTTTTTCTTATTTTCTTCTTATTTTCTTATTATTTATCTATCTATTTATCTATTTCTTTCTGTATTATGCTTTTCCCTACATTTTATTTGATATAATTTGTAAAAAAAAGTTTATTTTATTTGTTTTTTAACTTTATGCTGCTGGTGGTATTTATTGCGTTTTTATGAGCCTTCTTTACTATTTCCTTGTGGCTACGTGTTTCTTTCTTTTTTTCTTTTTTTTTTAAAAACTGCATTTTAAATCCATAGTCTACTTCAATAAAGATTGTTTACCCCACCCACCCCCATAGGCCAAGAATGAGCCAGCTGGGAAGAAACCTACAGACAAAGGCGACCCTAAAAAGTCAAGCAGTGACAGGAGACACTCCTCAGACTCCAAGACTGAAAAGTGAGACATTTGTTTTTTTGTTGAAGTCATATAGGATAAGTAAGCAGAGTTTTACAATGATGTCTTTGTTTTTTGTAGATCTGACAGCAAGGATGAGAAAACCGAAGGCTCAGATGATAAAGGTGAGTTAGAAAAGTCAGCTAATTGTGCCAGGTTATGTATTGCCTCTCCAAAGATGTAAGGTGTAAGTAATGTATTTAGGTATAATATTGGCTGTTTTTGTGTCATAGCTGCTGGAGAGAGGACTGTTGTCATGGACAAATCAAAAGGAGAGCCTGTTATCAGCGTCAAAACCAAGAGCAAGGAGCGGGTAAAGACTTTTCTGTGATTGCTAGGCTATAAGCTCCACAGCAGGTTTTTTATATACATACACACACACACACACTATATATATATATATATATATATGTTACTATAGATTTGTGTTAGCCAATAATGTTTTACAGTGACACTGCAGTTTGTCGGGGGGGAAACAGATAAAATAGTAAATATTGAGGAAATGAAAAAGGTTCATGTCACTTTATACATTAATCTAGGTGAACTTTATCCATAACCTTGGAAGTGTCAGCAGATTTAGGACAATTATTAACTAACTGTCCATTTGGATCTTGGATTTATTTGAAATGTGTGTGTGTTATTTTTTTTCTTTCTTTCTTTTTTTTAATGTTATTATTTATTTATTGATTTAAACTTTTTCTTGTTGCATACAGTTTTTAGTCAGGTTTTTCACAAATCACTAAAAAAAGTACAATTGCCTTTTTTGTTTTTTATTTTTAGAGCATGTGACTATTTATAGCATTAACATTGCATTAACATCTATGCTAACAGAAATCAGCATTATTAATGTTAGTCATTTATGGTTTATCTATATACCGTTTATGATTTTTGATCCGTTGCTAAAAGAATGCAGAAAAAAAAGAAATCAAAGCTAATGGAAATGTGGATTCGGCAAAGGAGGAAAACCAAAGCTTTGGTACAAAATTTTGCTCTGAGCCGATTGTGTTTGGTGTGTCCACATGACAATATTTGTGCATTTTGTAGAGCACTAAGAGTCGTGACCGCAAGTCGTCAAGCCGAGAGAGGAAGGACATCCTGTCATTTGATCAAATTAAAGAGCAGCGAGAGCGCGAGAGGCAGAGGCAACGTGAGAGAGAGATCCGAGAGGTGGAGAGACGCAGGCACTCTGGGTAGGTATCTAGGTATGCCCACTTTTGAGTATGTAAAGTTGGTGGTCTCTAACGTTTTGCATATTGTTTTCACATAGCGGTGACCGTGACAGCCGCAGCGAACGTGAACGCATCCGTCTTTTCCGTGAACGTGAGGAGCGGGAGAGACTGATGCGTAAGCGTAATTGGCTGGAGTTGGAAAAACAGAGGCTGGATGCAGATCGTATGGAGCGTGAGTTCCTGGAGCGTGAGCGCATGAGAGTGGAGTATGAGCGGCGACGTGAACAGGAGCGAATTCACAGGGAGCGTGAGGAGCTGCGTAGACAGCAGGAGCAGCTTCGCTACGAACAGGACCGCCGTCCACTCAAGAGACCCTATGACATGGACAGCAGGTACTCTGATTACAAGGCAGTTAATGCTTTGAGTAGCTACATTATAGCAAAGCATGTTTGACATGGAGAAAAAACAGAATATGTATATCTATTAATGTTTAATACTAATATCTGAAGAAATAAATGGTCTTTTGGTTTGTTGTGCTGCTCATAGGAAAGATGATTGGCCGGTAAAGAGGATGCCCATGGATGACCGATACGGGCGCTCAGATTTTGGTCGTCAGGATCGCTACCAAGATTTTGACCACAGAGATCGCAGCCGCTACCAGGACGACATATTTATGGACAGGCAGGGTTTTTTTTTTATTTTTTATTTTTTTATTAATAACAGCACTTATAATATATACTTACTATAAACATCAGTGACATTTTGATCATGTTGTTGTTGATCTGGATGCCTTTGTTTTTGGTTTAGGAGAGATGGTGCTAGAGGAGGCATGCCTGCAGACAGAGACGGCACGGTAAAAATGTCCTATTAAATATAATTTACAAATTTAACCTAGCCCAAACTGTAGGTGGCACTGCAGGCCTGACAAATTGCTTTATAAAATGCATTTAGACTTTAATTACGAGTTCTCATCTCTCACTCTGACTCTCCGCAGCACTTCTCTGATCGGGACAGGCACAACAGAGACTCTCGGGATAACTGGAGTGGAGGTGGTTATGACAAGCGGCCAATGAATGCCGCAAGGCCAGTACCTGGCAGGTAAAAAAAAAAAAAAAAACGTTCATTTAATGCACAGGGCTATAGAGAAGTAGCCTATATGACTATATAGGAATATTTTTTTTTAGAAATGTTAATTATGAATACAGTGACTGATGAATGTTAGATTTTAACTGCTAGATTCAGATTAGAGCCCGTCCTAAATCGCTTTCTTGTTGGCACAGAGATGGCCGAGACTGGGAGCCCGGGCGTAAGGTGGATGGAGACAGACCCTGGCAGGGTACATACAGCTTCATTTTACACTCTAAACCTGTACCTGTAGAGATGCATGACCAATTTGATGTAATGTCTTGTTTCTTCCAGGAGCAGACCGGGGCATGCCAGGCCAGAGTCACATGACCCGAGGAGGAATGGCCAGGTGAGGAAAAACCTTTTTTTTTTTTTTTTTTTTAAGTTTTGTTTGGACTTAACAGATGTGCTTATATTTACACATTTTGTATAGAATGTGCCTTTCAACATGCTTTTGTGTAGAATTTTGACAAAACAGCTTGAATAGCAGCGTACAGATGCTTTCAAACAGCCTGATGAAAGAAACTGGAGTGTGTGAATTTGATGCAGGGCTGCAGTTGTTTACGTTAACCATCAGATGCTTGAAGGGAACGTGGCTGCTGCTTATCTGTTTGGTTGAAATATAAACACTAGAAAAGTGTTTTGTGCACACGCACACTTTTTTTCTGGAAGGAAAGTGTGTACATGCATGTGAAGTTTGTATATAGACACATGCATGTGCTTATGTAAAATATGTAAATGTTTCTTCTAGTGTAAAACAGACAAGCAGCAGCTTTCCTCAAGCTGGTGGTGGTTAACATAAAACCCTGCATATACACTCACACAGTTTCAAGCTTAGACCAGCCATTTGTGAAAGGCTCTGACTTTGGTAGGACTAGACAGTACTCCTGTTTATGGTTGGTATGCCCAGGTTGGTTGTAATGCTTAGGCCTTGCACAAATTATCAAAATAGTACCTTGTATTTGTTTGCTAGCAGTGAAAATATTTACACTTCTGTATCTATACTCAGCCGGGGTGGATACATGCAGACGGGGACGTCCCAGTCTCTATCCGGAACCATGAACCGACAGAACCAGATGATGCAGGGCGGCGGCGGCGGCATGCAGGGGGCTGGAGCCTTCGGTCGTCGTTACTGATCCACTTTCCCTCCTTTATCAGCCTTTTTTGTACTTAATTGTGATCTCACAGCTTGTATATAGCTTCTAAAGCTTTGTAAATTTGTTCAGCTTTTTAAAGATGCTTTTTGTTTGCCATATAAAGACAGACTAAACTATTACAAAGTACAGTGTCATGTTTTATGGTTTTTCTTCCCCTCCCCCCCTTTCAGGTTCACAATTTTTTAGAATGTCTTGCTTTTTCTAATGCTCAGGAATGTTGTGTAAAGCTGAAATCGTGCTCAGATAAGGCAAGTTTCAGTGAAGTCTTCACGTTTTTGTTTTATTTAAATGGTTCCAGACATGATTTTTCTTTTAGTTCAGATTGTGTGGAATTATTCCTCAACCCCTTGTAGTGAAGTGAATTTCATTTGTTGTGTTGACAGATGGCGCTGTTGTGTTGTTCTTATTTCCTCAGGACAACTCCAGTAACACTTCTTCTTACAGTCGTGATTGTGTGTGCATGCTCAGTTTTTGTCTCTTTGGTTTGATGAGTGAATAAAGTTGTTTCATAAAACATGCTTTGGCTGGTTTGGTATGTGTTTGTATACATATGAAATGATGAATAGATTTCTTATTATTTTTGCTTGAATAGCTTGTGTGGCGTTTTAATGAAGAGTCTCAGAGCTTTCACCAATAATAGTAATAGCAACTGCTTATCTGTCACTTCTCTGGCTCAAAAAGCAGTCAGTTTATCCCAGAGAATCTCTTAAAATGTCATTATTTTGAAACGGAGTAAACAGATAACTGATTCAGGATGTCCGGACTTTTTTGTGTGTACATAACCACACAAATCCCCCCCCCCCCTGCTTTATTTTGTGACCTTGAGCTCCGTCTTTTGATTAGCTGCCCTCTCTGGAGTGACGCACTTTGTGCAAGGCAAACAGAAAAAGTCTCAAATGACCTTCAAAATGCAGATGTAGCTGCACTTGTCTTTATCTGCCACCTTAGAAAAGATGCTTATCGGCTTAATTCACTAAAATCACTGTTGCATCTTTAATTGTTTATAACATGGAATTCTATTTTCAACAGCAGTACTTCAGGAAATAATTTCTTTATTTAGTAAACATTTCTATTCAAGTGAGACACAATGAACATGTCTTACTAAAGGTTTTTTTTTTCTTTGCGCCTTAAGCACTTGGTTATCACTGGTTTGAATTATTTACAGCACAGTTATAACTAGCATTGTGACAGGATATGATTTTGGAAGTAATCAATCTATTCACCATGCTATAAAGATGGGGACTGTCTTCATGATGGACACGAGCTCATCACAATTCCATGACTCATGAGAGCTGTGCAAGCCTCATTTTACTGCCACTGGTTCTTTGGACTTGCTGTAGAGCTTGTTTGTGTCTTGTCATTAGTAGGTCAACATGACCATGAGATGTCTGTGGTCTTTACCTGTGCTACAAATTTAATCACTGTGAATATATGTTGTCTGTTTTGATGTTTTGCATTTTAAACTCTATTTTAGAGTGTGTGTTTTTTCAGTTCATGACAGAACAGTCTGTTTTAAGGTACCTGAGCTGATTTTGATGCAGAAAACTTATATAAGGTTTCCTGTACCGCCTTTATACTTAAAAAATACCACAAAACCTATTTTCTCAGAGATTATAAAGACATCTTTAACGATATGTAGATTTGAACAGGATCTGTGCTACTGGAGTGATGTAGTGGGTTGTATTATGGCCAGGTGGGTCTGCTTTGGGGGTTTTCTCCCATGGGGAATTGGTGACTCTAAACTGCCATAAGTTATGAATGTACGTGTGTGTGTGTGTGTGTGTGTGTGTGTCATTCAGAGTGTATACTCACTCTTCCTGGGACTGTCTTTGGGCTCTCTGTGACCCCTATAGGATAAAGCACTTATTTCAGATGAAAGAATGAACACAATGTGTTATAATTCTAATTCCACTTTTAATTTCTTTTAATTTTTAATTCTTAAACAGATTAAAGGTAAGAAGGATTTAGAAGTTAGAAGCCTTTGTTGACTCTTTCCTCCACTTTTGGCAATATGTGACTAGGGTCAGCTTTGCAGTAATCTGACACAAGTTCTTAGATTAAAACTGAAAAATGATCCTGTTGCAAAGTTAGTTGAGTAAGGGTTCTGATGGCTGCTGTTGCTCAAGACCGAGATGTGATTTCAGCTCTAAATGTTTTCAGGTCGTGTCTTCCTGACCCTCCGAATGGAACTCATTATCCAGCTGGCCGTGTGGAATGCTCGAGTAACCTCGAGTAGCATAGGAGGGGCTCTCTGATTATGTCATGCTTCGAGATCAGGCTGTTTCTTGTGAGCCAATCAGAGTGGTGCAGGATATTAGTGGGGTGGAGCTGAGATCAGGTTTACATTCCTATGACTGTATATAATTATATTCTCACTGTGGGGTTTACAGGACACTTCCACTTGCACACTCATTTTTCTGTCATTATGATGGAAAGGAAATATACAGTCTGTGACATTAAACAGCTGTAATGCAGAATCAAGCTATAATTCTTCCTAAAGTGATAGTCTGTATTACTTTATAAGAGCTTTGCCAAACGCTCCCATTTAGTGAACCCATCCATCTTTTCTTTTCTTTTTTTCATGTGTGAGAGGTTGTGTTACATCTTAACAAACGTGCAGGAAGGAAAGTATCTAAGAGTCAGAGACCCACTATATAAGAAAAGATCTGTAATTAGACAAAGGTTCAGTGGGTGAGGAAGCTCCTAACACCGTGCATGTGAATTACTGAAACATACATGGCTTTGCACTGCAATTGCTATGGAAAGTTTTGCACTCGAGTCTCCATCAGTGAACAGTTAATAACTTTAACAAGAGAAACTTCATGTTAAAACTAGAATGAATTTCCTGGTTACATAATTACACTTTTGATCACATAGAAGATATAGAACAAACAGAAGTTATAGAAGAGAATTTTTCACACTATCTGGTGTCACACAGATGAGGATGGGTTCCCTTTTGAGTCTTGTTCCTCTACAGATATCTTTCAAAAAAACTTTTTTCCCTTTGTACCCTCACCTCTGCTTTGGCAATTAGGGATAAAATGTATAATATTTATCCTGAATTTATTTATTTCCTGTAAAGGTGCATTGTGAAAATATCTGTTTTTAAATGGACAATATAAAGAACATTGAATTGAATTGTATATAACAGTTTGCATAACCTTTACAAAGGTATGCCTGAAATAACAATAAGAAAATCTCTCACAAAAATGGGGTTTGATTTGGGGAAATTTGAAAATGCTGGTGGATGCAGTTTGGAGATCATCGTGACCCTGTTAGAAATCGGCTCCCACCTGTTCTCCGGCCTTGAGCTTGTAGTCGTTTCCTGTAGTAAAACCCGAATAAAAACTATGGAGATAAGAAGCTGGCTTGCTTCCCAGGAACAAGCATCTCAAGGAGTTTTATATGAAAACACAGGATGAATATTATACATTTTGGCATTCAAGCTCAAATTGTAATTGTTATGAAATAACAGTGTTATGATCCAGAACCATGACCATTTATCTACATAACACCTGTATAAATTTTTCACCTAGATTTGCTGCTTGTCAGAAATATCATGGTGTGCATAAATGCTACCACAATATCATAAATAATTCTCAGCAATAATTTTTTTTGATGAGCCATGACTTATTTAATTATTTATTTATTTATTTATTTTTATTTATTTTATAAATTTTCCATATAATTTTTTTTTTTTTTTTACCACGGTTTGTTTATTTTTTGCGTGTTCGTTTTTGACCTGACGGTCATGAGGCTTGAAATCCATATGTAATTTTTCCCAATTCATTTTATTTACAATTTAATTTTTCATGTTTTTTCTCATCTGTTTATTTCTGGCATGTAGGCCATGAGGTATTATTTCCACATGATGTTTTCATGCATTATCTGTTTCTTTTAACATGTAGGGTTCAAGGTTATTTTAATATTTACATATTAGTCATGACTGGAGTTCACATGTTCATTTCAGTGCATAACATACTGAAGTTCACCTTCACATGCTATCCACTATATCAGCATGTTGATAGAATAATAAACTAATTATTAGTAGCTCAGAGATTAAAGGTCTGAACCTGTCCTGTTATGAACTTAATATCTGATTGCTTTAATTGAATTTGTTCTCTTTAACTATAAGTTTCAAGTGACACAAATAGAATAATTAAATATTTTGAACCCTGCCATGATGTCATCAGCATGTCTGAATCTGCCTGTGTGTGAATGTGTGTGTGTTGCTGAGGCTTGTGGAAGTACATACATTCTTTTCCATTGCATTTGCAGACAATCACTCGAATATGAGAAGCAACATGGCCTCTGAAGCTCTGAACACTCTGAAGATCTGTGTGTTTATCATTTGCCTGGCTCTAAAGGGATACTGTGCAGGTACGGCCGCTGCCTTTGGTCTCATATTCTCAGGTGATAATGTTTTTCATAGCTGTTAGGGTTGGAAAGGGGCTCGGCACAAACTGGAGCGGTTAGCACTGGGTGGCCTGTCTGAGCACGCCTTCCACAGATATGCTTTCTGTTCTAATATGGTCTGATATTATTTCTATCATTTTTATATTATATAGTACACATTGACACCACAGTGCTGTTGTATTCTTGATTCTGACTGGTTGGGATGTGATTGCTTTTCTAGTTCTCACTCTAAATCAAATCGCAGGTGTATGCTTACCAACATACACCAAGACTTCCATAGCAATATATACATATAAATACATTTTAAAAATGTTATTATTTAACACAGTAAAACACAAATTCATTGATATTGTGAAGATTTCATTAAGGAGATGTTTATTTAAAACAGCTGGTTAATTTCACTGAAACTCCTCAGATATTTTTTCACATGCAACCTTGTTTTAAATGGGAATACAATGATAATTCCCAATTTCCAGAGGACTTCAGGGATATCCGGCGGTATGTAAAGTACTATGAGAGCCTCTCTTATGACAGAACAGCACTACTGCAGCAGCATCAGCGAGTAAGACGTCATCTCGATCCAGAAACCCAGGTCCTGCATCTGGACTTTGAAGCTTTTCATAGGTAGGTACTTTTTCCTCTGACACTGCCAAAACTCCTGCTGAATTCTGTTTCTTAAATCTGTGGTTTATTTTAGGGTTTTCCGATTACAACTAAAGCCAGACTTTGATGGATTTGCTGAAGATTTCAACGTCCTGTCCAGCAACCAGTCACGGAAAGGCGACCTGTCTCACATATATTCAGGAGTGCTCGAAGGTACAGCAAAGGATACATGCTCATTTTCTATATTAAATAAGCAGTCAAGATTGCAGTAAAGGTTCACACTGGCAAAGCGACAGCTGACCATTAATGGTGTGTGACATGGAGCCACAATTTTAGCAACAAGTGAAATTTGAATATTTTCACAATTCTGTGGCACATGTAGTCCAGTGTTTCTTCAGTTCCCCACTCACAATTTCAGTTCTCCCCACAGTGAGCCTTCTTGTCATATATGATCATTCACTAAATGATTCCTGGGATTCTTTACATTTTTTTCCCTAAGCTTGACCTAAATTTGTTTGACTTTATAAATGCTGTAATTATCCTAATGTCCTAAACACTCTGTATTGTGCTCTACCACAAAGACGAGGTCGGATCTTCATGCCAGGGGTCAATCCTCAAGGGCCAGTTCGAAGGCTCCATCAAAACCTCCAATGGGACTTTCTACGTGGAACCCATGCAGAGGTACACATCTGAGTCAACAGATAATCACTCTGTCATCTACCATGAGGATGATATCGGTAAGTTATTAGTTTATTGTCTTGGTTTAGAAACCGTTACTGTGATGAGCCAAGATATTGTTAGTGTTGTTTGCTTGAGTTTTGTACTGGACAGAAGTGGACGTCATGAATTTATTAGCTAGTAATATAAAAAAGTGCAGTATGTCCATTGATTCCAGTGACCAATTACTGATCACTGTTATACCTGAAGACAATCACTAATCACCACTGTTTAAAAAAAAAAAAACCCAACCCTCCATCTTCATTGTTCCTGAGGGCCAATCCCTGTTCACCTTTGTACCCAATGACTAATAACTGGTCTAATATCTTTCTGATATGTTAATGATCATAATGATTCAGTGACTTAGTCTATGCCACTATCTAGTGTCTTCTAATACATGTTTGTTCCTTTTGAAACATACACTATATTGCCAAAAGTATTCGCGCACCCATCCAAATAATCAGAATCAGGTGTTCCAATCACTTCCATGGTCACAAGTGTATAAAATCAAGCACCTAGGCATGCAGACTGTTTTTACAAACATTTGTGAAAGAATGGGTCGCTCTCAGGAGCTCAGTGAATTCCAGCGTGGAACTGTGATAGGATGCCACCTTTGCAACAAATCCAGTCGTGAAATTTCCTCGCTCCTAAATATTCTACAGTCAACTGTCAGCTGTATTATAAGAACGTGGAAGTGTTTGGGAACGACAGCAACTCAGCCACGAAGTGGTAGGCCACGTAAACTGACGGAGCGGGGTCAGCGGATGCTGAGGCGCATAGTGCGAAGAGGTCGCCAACTTTCTGCAGAGTCAATCGCTACAGACCTCCAAACTTCATGTGGCCTTCAGATTAGCTCAAGAACAGTGTGCAGAGAGCTTCATGGAATGGGTTTCCATGGCCGAGCAGCTGCATCCAAGCCATACATCACCAAGTGCAATGCAAAGCGTTGGATGCAGTGGTGTAAAGCACGCCGCCACTGGACTCTAGAGCAGTGGAGACGCGTTCTCTGGAGTGACGAATCGCGCTTCTCCATTTGGCAATCTGATGGACGAGTCTGGGTTTGGCGGTTGCCAGGAGAACGGTACTTGTCTGAGTGCATTGTGCCAAGTGTAAAGTTTGGTGGAGGGGAGATTATGGTGTGGGGTTGTTTTTCAGGAGCTGGGCTTGGCCCCTTAGTTCCAGTGAAAGGAACTCTGAATGCTTCAGCATACCAAGACAGTTTGGACAATTCCATGCTCCCAACTTTGTGGGAACAGTTTGGAGCTGGCCCCTTCCTCTTCCAACATGACTGTGCACCAGTGCACAAAGCAAGGTCCATAAAGACATGGATGACAGAGTCTGGTGTGGATGAACTTGACTGGCCTGCACAGAGTCCTGACCTCAACCCGATAGAACACCTTTGGGATGAATTAGAACGGAGACTGAGAGCCAGGCCTTCTCGTCCAACATCAGTGTGTGACCTCACAAATGCGCTTCTGGAAGAATGATCAAAAATTCCCATAAACACACTCCTAAACCTTGTGGACAGCCTTCCCAGAAGAGTTGAAGCTGTTATAGCTGCAAAGGGTGGACCGACGTCATACTGAACCCTATGGATTAGGAATGGGATGTCACTTAAGTTCATATGCGAGTCAAGGCAGGTGAGCGAATACTTTTGGCAATATAGTGTACTTATCACTCTCATAGCTCCATTCCAAAACTGAAGAAAAAGACTTCAGACAAACATTTTGGCTGATTAACTGCATCAAGTGTAAATGAATAATTGTGTCGATTTTATTACTTTGCATCCAAGAGCATTGTAGCTCAGCAGTTTAGAGTTTGCTTTATTGATCTGTTGTTCAAATGTAATTACTATCACAGAGCCAACACACATGTTCCCCATGAGCAAGACCTTCACCTCTCAGCTGCTCAGATCTTTGGATAAAACAATCGTTCAAATGAATAAACATAAAATATGATTTTACGTTCGGAAATGTTTAAAACCAAAAGACAAAATCAGTTACTTTATACAAATTCAGTGATTTTTAGCTTATATATATAATTATATATATTGTATTGTGTCAGAATATTGTATATTTTTACAATACAGGTTTAGAGTTTCAAGACATTGGCTGTGGGTTGGGGGGATTTGGGGGCTGTTATGCTTGTAGATGTTGGTGGGGGGCTAAATGTTCCCACAGGGATATGTATACGTATTTCAAACACTTTTGACCTGGCCTGGACATTTGGGTTTGATTTAGATGTAGTTTAGCTTTAAGTAGCTGCTTGGCATGGTGTACTGATCTTCTCTAACTAATCTTGAGCACTTTGTTCAGCTTTGATCAGAAGGTTTACTGTTAATTCCTAGAATAAATTGCAGCTCAGCCATTGATGGTGTTTTTCTTATATCAGTGCTAAACTCTATAACAGTGTTATCGGGGATATTATCAAAGCAAGTTCTGTAAATGTTCTGTAAAGATCCTACATGTTAAATTGATTATATAAAGTTTATAGTTAATATATGCAGAATGTTGTTGTTTAATTAATAATTATTACAGTACATCAGTGTAAGAGCCTCCCAAGGGAAATAATTGAGTCTGTGTGTGTGTGTGTGTGTGTGTGTGTGTGGATTTATGTTAGATTCACCTTCCATGTTGCGTGTGCTGAAATGTAACTCTGTAATACTGTATATCTGAAGGTAAACAATGACTTGAGCGTGTGAGCCGTCATGGTCATACTCAGTCATGTGATTGCAGTTACACCAGCACTGCATGAAGGTTACCCTCGGGCATTTCCCAGGCTCCGGCTAGTTACTTATACATTACATAAAACATGTACACATTAAACACTTTTAATCATCTCCGTTTTTGCATGTTCATTAAGAGACCCTATAAAGCCTATAGTTTAATGTATAACTTTATGAACCTGTTCACTTGAAGAGCACATGATGCTGAAATGAATCTCCAAGTGTCCTTGAACAGACCAGCATTAATGTATACACATCCTTGAAATCTCCAGATGGAAAAACTTGCAAGGTTTCTGGCATGTACGGAAGGAATACAACTTGATCACGAGGCCTGCAAGGAGTCATTTAGCTTTCACACAGTGCTGCCTCTGGAACACCAGATTCAACATGTTCACTGAGACAAACTCTAATCATGTTCCATTCCTTTACTACTTCACATGGGGTTAATTAAATTACACAGATCGCTGCGTTTTTCTTCTCTGAGTCAGTCGGTTTTCGCAGACCCAGGTTTAATGCTAGAATTAGCTCACATTATTTTGAGAAAGATTCATGTCATAATTCATCATAGTCTTTTCTCATTTGGTTAAATTTGGTTACTACTGTTCTTTCTTTCTTTCTTTCTTTCTTTCTTTCTTTCTTTCTTTCTTTCAATCAAGACTTCTTGGATTTACTTTAAACACAATACCATAATAGTTTTGGATCAATAATAGCCACATTAGCATTTTTGGTTTAAATCCTGCAACTATGTTGTCAGTACTGAAAATCTAAGGGCCAACTTTTCTAGCCAACAATTTAAGATTCTGATGATGGATATACTGTATGCTGTTTTCATTTCCACTGTTCCTCTGCACAGGGAAAAGCTGGGGTTATTTTCTAGGTTTTCCAGTTTTCACTGATTGTGTGTCTTGATCCCCTCATGCAGAGGCCTGCAGCCTTAAGCCATGGTCTGGAAGTCATTTCTATAAATGGGTCAGTGGCTGAGAGTTACCCTCTCATGCTGTGTCCCACTTTCCAGATCAAAGGGACAGATCCTTCTGCGCCATTTACTCACACTCCTGCCTCGTTAGTATAGTGAAATTTCTTCTGGCTGGTTGCTGTACATTTGGGTGGTGTGATCTGATCACACAGACTCTCTATTGCATCACGGTCAGCTGGGAGAGGAACAGCATGTATTTAATATTTAAATAATATTTTTTATTATTTTAATAATGTATTTAAAATTTAAAATCTTTGGGCAAGTGAGCCATTGTCGAGAGGGATGTCAGGTTGTCAGAATTAATTACTATCATTTTGGTCAAGACTGGGAGTTCTGTACTGTGGAGTCATGTTGAAATTCATAATGGGGTTTGCTATTTGGGTCATTGGGATAGGTTTTGTCATTTGGGTAGTCAGGATCGGGAGATTTGGGTTGTTGGGATGGTGCATTGCTGACTGGGTAATCAGTATAGTATATAACAGTATAGCATTATCAGAATATTGCTAATGGGGATCACATGTTGCCGATTGAGTAGTAAAAATGGGACATTGTCATTTGGGTATTAAGAATAGGTTATTGTTGTCTGCTCAGGATGTGTTCTTGCTGATTAGGTAATCAGGATGGCTCATTGTCATTTGGGGCAATCAGCATGGGACAGCATTGTTTGGGTATTCAGAATGGGGTGCTGTCATTTGGATAGCAGGGATTGGGAGATGACTTGCTATTTAAGTCTGAGGTCAAGTCCCAAGTCAAGACTGATAAATCCAATTCAACTTCCGAATTACAGGTTTCAAGTTTTAATGTGCTCTTTACCAAATTTAAGGCCAGAGTAATAATTATTGTACTATATTTATACAAATCTTTAATGTTCATCACAAAATGAATAACATTGGCTATAAAAATGTAATATTTTACTTGAAATTAAATGAGGTGTAGATTACCTTCATTAAGGGTATCCATCAATCTGAGTTTTATTTGGCTTTGCTTTGGGATCAGCTTTGTGAAGAAAATGCTGATTTTTGTTGTTGTTTTTTTTTTAAGTTGTTGCTTTTGCCTCTAATATTCTTGAACCACAGGTTCTACATGTTTTGCAAACAACACAATCTTTGTGAGTATCGTTACTGCAAGTGCCTCAATCATCAGGGAATGAGTGATTTGATTTAGTACACATTTATATGACGTAGAATTTTTCATTTTTGGTTTTGAAAATGTATCAACACTTTCCAGGTCAAAGGGCTTGAGTCCAAATGGAGTCTTAAATCATTGTTTCAAATGTCAATGCCAAGTTGCAAGTATTTTTTAAAATTATGTCAAGTCTGCAAATTTGTGACTGAAGACCACAACACTGGGGTGGACGATATGCGGTATTGCCATCTGCTTATTTGGAACTTTATTGTCGTGGGCCTTCAGGAGGAGCTGATGTCATTTATGTAGTCAGAATGGGATTGTGAGGATGTGACTGAAATAGACAGTTAAATGAATTAAATAACTGCTAGTGAATAAAACAAGCAAAATATCAATCAAATTAAAATATTTTTAATTGTGTGCAAACAAAAAACAAGCTTAATCATGCTTTTTGACTTTATTTACATGCACAATATTGTCTCTTATACACTTTGTGTAAAATCCTTAACCAGATCACGACAAAAGATTTGGATTTGTCTTTAGTTTTGTAAAAGGGTTATTCATATACATATAATGATTCATTTCTCAGTGTGTGTAAGCACTGATGTAGTATTAGATAATACATAACAGGTTGCTGAAAGTCCATTAAAATGTCTGTCATCAGTGTACATTAGGGCCAATGTCAATTGATCTATTATCTACAAAGTCTATGATCTGTTTTAGTTAAAAGCGACATTCTTTAAAGCAACAATTTCCAACAAAGCAACATTCCAGGACTGAAGTTCATTCTGGATCACTGCAATCAGTGTCTGTATGCTCCGAGCTGAAACATTCCTCAGAAAGCCCAAAGACTGTGATACAGTTGAGAAACTGCAGATAGCAAATGAACGCTGGCTCACATTTTCCGCTTTCATCCAGCACAATCTTTCTGCCAAAACAAAGCTGCTTTATCAAACTCTTAGGCATGATGTAGGACGAGGTTACAGATGGGTTAGTGAAGGTCCAAAAATGAATCAATTATTAGATATGGTTGGTTACGTGTTGGCAATTTATTGGAGTTCAAAATGTCCTGAAAGCCATAAATGTGTTTGCTTAAAATTGAGCCATGTTCAGCTGACAATACAACTGCAGATTCCATAATAACCCTGATGTCTCTAAGTATATTTGGCATGGGATTATCTTCTGTCTGCATATAAGCCCAATCATAACACTATAACGTTTTAATACAATGTCTAATGTTTTTCTATTTTATTTCTACCTTTATGAGCTTGTAAGAAAGTTTCAGATGACATCTGGTAGAGCTCAAAAACTTCACGCATACCTACTTCCGTTTAAAATCCTATTAAAGATACAGATATGTGGAGCAGTAAACAGACACAGATGCAGATAGTGAGGTGTTACACCCATAGTGTAGAATTTGTTTTATGCATTTCTTCTTGCTTTAAAGAACCTATCAGTAATATTAGTTTCTAAACCTAACTACCTTGGTACCATCTTTTTACACCAAAATAGTTAAGCAGTAAATCTACTTCACACCCAACTTTCAACAAAAATCTCATAATACTGGATCATTTTCCTTTTCAGTAGTAAAAAATGTCCAAGACCAAGTTGTCCTCCTGCCTCAGAGACCCATTTTGACTTATTTTAAGTCCATGGTTACTTTGCAGTTTAACAGTTTAAGTGTGTGTGTGTGTGTCTGCAGATGACGTACCGATGGTAGGTGGCCGTGCTGGATTCTGTGGTACAGACCGGCTGCAGAGTCTTTTCCAGCGCCTCAGACAGGTCAGACATGATGTCACCGTCACACACACATATAAACACACACTATATTCAGACTGTTTCACTCCACTGACTCCACTCCCATCCTGGGTGTTTTCATAGCCAAGTTTAATCAGCTTCATCAAGAAATCAGGACATAGACTTAACCTCAATATCTCCACCCATGAACCTTGGGAATGTTCGGGGTTCTTTGTAGACTAGCTATAAATGTGCTGTCCTTCTGTATGCACACTTTTTGTCTGATCAATCTTTTTTCACATTGCCATGACATTTTTGTTGAACAACAATTACATGTCAGCCAAAAAGGAAAAAAACAAAAACAGATAAAAAAATATATTTAGTAATAATCTTTAAGTTTAAATCTAACTCTACATGGTCATAACTGCTTTTTCGTGTAAAATGAAAACTTTATCTATTCTGGACAATCCTGTAAATTATTATTATTAGACTAAAATTCTACAAAACCTGTTTCCTCTCCAAACATTTCTTACATCACCTAGGCTCAAAAACTGCACCTTAGTTAATGTTTAAGTTTTTAGTGTCATGCAGAACGCACCCTTAAACTCAACCTAGATATTTTAGCCAACCATCAAAATAACAATGATTGGTCCTAGTCTTAGCCTCAAGTGCTTTTAACATCTGGTTTGTGAGAGTCAAGCTACACTGTGTCTCAATTTGCTGTGTGCAGGAACAATTTTTAAAATCACTTTTCCCTCCATGATAATCTGTGCTTGATCACTTGCCTGGCAAAACATCTATATATAGCATTAGGGAGAATTAGAAATTT